>NW_017385999.1:990673-1174554 GCF_000237925.1 Schistosoma mansoni
AAGATTTGTACTCTATCAATTTTACGTTCACATCTCAATCGCGGTACGTTCGTATATACGGATTTTCTTCCGTAGGGACAGTGACTATCGATATTATTTCCTGGACAGGCGTACCACACCACATATTAGACCTAGAGCGCTATAACTAACGCAGTATATCATTAACGATGTTCATGATGAACATGAATGGATTATTGACAAAGTAAAGTATTTCTACGTGTTACTGATTAAAACAATAAATTCTGTGAAGAAACTATAATGCTTTTTGGTGAAATATAAAATCACTTGATTGACATGATAAAGCGAATTCTTGAATTGGAATTTCGAAATATAGACAGTTTACATTAATGAATTCATATTATTACTAATTGAAACCTTAGAAATATTGGAAAGATAATGATCATGACATTCATGAAGTCCTAATCATCATGTCTGAAGTTCACCATTTGTATGTATTTGTTTGTTTTCGTAATTAAGTGCATAAATAACAATCTACTTGTGTATACTTGTGCCTATACTATAAAGAAAAGTATATATTCTTTAAATCATAAACGAAATTGAGTTAATGGGAGTTTTCAAAATTCATACAAAATTTCAACTTTTGCTATTAAACTGAGGACGCTTTTAGCAGTGAGATGATTTCATCTTACACCGTTCAACTAAATTGAAAACTGATCTCCCAAAATATGAACCGTTGTCAAAAAATGATACCATAAGTACGCCTTTAAGAAGAAATTGTTTTTAAAAAACGTGAACTACTAGTCCTGTACAGCTTTCTTTCATACCACAACACCATGTCATACACTGACCACCTCTCACCTTTTTCCAACCAGTCCTAGCGTCGGAAAATAATACACGATGTGGAATTCTCTGGGACAGCATTCGTAGGACATGTCTAAGCCACCGAAGTCGGTGTTTCAAGATAGCGACACCAAATGAATTATCGTCGCTGTGACCGAACACACGATGCCGAACTTCTACATTACTAACATGGTGTTGCCACTGGATGTCAGCAATCCTTCGGAGACAACGATGATCAAACACAGAGAGTTGTCCAACATCCTCAACCCAAAGAGGCCAGGTTTCACAAACATAGAGCAAAACTGCTCTCACCGACGCGTTGTGAATCCTACCTTTTACAACCAGACTAACATCATGAAGGCACCAAAGATGGTCCAGTTTGGCATGAGCCGATATGGCTTTCACTATACATGAATTGATCTCACCACTCACGCCACCACCAGCATTTACGCAGCTACCTAGATACATGAACTTCTCGACTACTTCTTTCTGCTCATTATCGAGAGTGCGGGTTCAGGGTTCTGCCAGTCTTGTAGAAGTACTTTGCACTTGGAAGGTGCGAAGCACATGTGATACCGACGGACACTCACTGCCAAGTGTTTAAGTACGGATTGCACGGCTTGGGTATCATCACACAGTAAGACAATATCATTCGCATACTCAAAATCTAAAAGTCTTTCTCCAAGCAACAGGTTCAAACCACTATTACGTACATTCATCAGTGCTGTTTCCAGAACGTCATAAATATCAAAGTTAAAGAGGAACTGTAGGAGTGAGCAACCCTGCCTGATCCCCACTGCTGGTTGGTTGTATGCCCAGACTATGCCTGAGGTGTCTGTATATAAGGCCGTTAAGATGTTAATAAACTTCTCAAGTATACCCTTCTTCAAAAGACAATCACAGAGAACAGTCCTGTTCAACGAATTGAAGCAGCCCCAATGTCAAGAAACACTACGATTGTTGGTCTGTGATAAGTATGACAGTGTCCTAACATTTGGCGGAGAGTGAAGATATGATCAGTACATCCTCGACCACAACGACAATCAGCCTGCTCCTCGCGAGTCAATCTTTCTCCAGTTTTGGAGAATCCACAAAATATAACGGAAGCAAATGGTTTGGACTCAATCAGAAGTAGACTTTTACACCGATAGTTGTTACAGAAACGACGTCGACCCTTGTTAAAAATGGGGACAACTATCGACTCATTCCACGATGTTGGAGCACTCTTTAATTGCCAGACGATTGTAAACAACTCAGTCAGTTCCTTAACCAGGAAGTCGCCCTCATCATCTAGGCTTGGAGACTTGTAGCGCTTCAAGAGCTGAAGTTCCTTGTGGACTTTCACCTCGTTAGATGTATGAGTCGTCACAGGCCATGCTCTCACATGGCCACGTGCATACAACCACTACCAGGAAAGTCCTACACACTGCCTTCTCGCGGCATGGGTGTTGCTTACGGAATTGAAAGGACGAAAAGCGAATATCCGACGCTTTAACCGAGTTGGTGGATATGGAGGATCCACCTAGGGGAGTTGGAAAACCCTGATACCAAACCAATGGTGAACAAGGGCTCCAGGATCCTGAGGGAACAAATGGCGTATGAACCAGTTGTTGGTTACCTCCTACCATGGGAGTGGACCTCCTAACTTTGTCCCGCTGCCTTGTGGATTAGAACTTTAGATCAAAGGCTCCAGGCGTGGCCCTCTGAGAAAACCACCTACTTCGGTTTGGGCACCCAGACAGTATTCCAGCCTTCACACAAACCGAATGATTTATGTGTCGCATATCTATCTAGTGTCTCCTTGTAATAATGTTTATGTGTTAAAATAATAATAATAATAATAATGATCGAGACATACTACTACCTTAATCATGTAATAAAATCTGTTCCTATTCACAGAAATTCTAATTCAATTTTTTATATTTACTAATTTCGACATACTGATAACAATGGTCTTTTTTCTTTAACAGTAATATCAAAATTCTCAGTTTGTCTTGAATTAATCGTCTCAACTGAGTCACTAAGAAACACGGAACAAAACTAACTTAACTGTAACTAAGGAACCAAGCAAAATTGGATATACTTGAGAAGTACACAGATAAGTAAGAGGATATTTGGATGAAAGTAGATGCATCACCTCGACACACTTTACTTTATAATCTATTGATAATGTAAAGATCTAATTTATATACATAACGTAGAGTCTATAAATGTTTTCTGTCTATTTCTGATCATTAGATAAGCATAAAACAACTAACTATCCCAGAATTTTGAGACGTGAAATATGATAAGCATTTCAGTTCTTACCACATCAAATCAATCGACCGAAATCAGGTCGATGAAAATATGCTCAATATCCTACCATTTTGTTTTTTTTTCTCAAATATACGTTTCACGGTCCAATTATCTGAACACTTCTTATTACGTAATCTTATAATTTTTATGAATGTTATTTCAGTGTATGTATTTTTCTAATCATTGGCCTATTTCCCATTACGTAACATTGATCCAAGCCTTTATTATTCTTATCACAACTAGTACACCTGTCACCACACTACCACTTTTCACTTATTATGTTTATTTATGTGATATATTCCACTGTTATCACTGAACCATAAACTACCTTGATTGGTTTAATAATTTCGTATATGCATATAAACATTACTGTATATCAGAGTAAAGCCTGATGAGGATCTAATCGAAAACAATATTGTTCGCTTGTATATGTTGTTCTAAATCAAAATATGGGAATTTTTCAAATTTTGATATCGTACAGTCGAACAGTATACTACACACCGTTATTCCTAAACATGAAGGGAAGTAGTTCGTCAGGAACTCCTACTTAATCTAGCTAAACGTTGGTGATAAATTCAATTCAATATTCTCCATTCACTAAATTATTACAGCTTATACGGAAGGTAACACTACTCGGATGAACAAATAGAATGATTTGCTTAGGCGACTAAATATTTGAAGCTCTGACCTAAGGAATTAGTCCACATAGTAGTGGAGCCACGTTAGAGATTCATTTCAGTGGGGGCTAATGACCAGAATAAGTGAATTACACATGTTTCTCCACGTTTGTGTGCAATAGTACCCCAGAAACAAACTTCTGATCTCACAGGAGACATCACGTACCTACAGGCTCAACACAAATCCCAAACCTAAGCGTTTTCTCTTAAACCTTTGTGCTGAAATATCAACACACGAAGAGTAAAACTTAGCTGAGATAGGATACTAATCCCAGGTTGTGTGAAAACATTACGAAAGGGTAATTGGAATTTATTCATCCTTAGCTTTACCAGGGTATTCGAAACCTAAGACTGGGAGTTGAGTTGAAAGTTTTTTACTTGGTGTGATGCTGTTTTCTTAATCATAAAAATTCGTGCAATAGTAAACAACAGCTGGTAAATTGTCATCTTTCAACAAACATTTTCAGCCTAAAAAATTTATTTAGGAGCAAGTAGAATCTAAATTATATTTACTCGAAGTCATTTGAAGAAGTATATAGACTCATCCTTCTTTTGAACCAGTAATCCCCTACCCACTAAAAATTTCATCATATAGTCATATTTAACTCAAGCACTTAGCAATAAGGCACAGACCTTGAAAAAAGGTAATTTAAACTACGTTTTAATATTTTCTTTTATATAATATCACTGATATTGTAGTGAACGAGAACATAAGTAGGGACAACCGAATGTATTTGGACACAAAATTACAGAATTTTTTAGTGAAATTTGAGAACTATACAGTAAATACTTTGCTAACAAAATGTCGATCAATTGTTTTAGACTTGACTGTTCCTTCGTCTCCAAACCAATCATTCTCTGTCCTTGTTCTCTTCTCTTCGATCTTCTTAACCTTTTGCCGCTAGGTATTTCACTTTCAATTGATGACAAATATGACTTATATCTTTCGATATCAGTAGCACACACCACAATATCAGCTCGAAAGTATAGTTAACCTTAAGGATAGATTTTAATTGAAGCTAATTAATATACAAACCAATACTTATTGTGGAGCCAAATAGTAAACTAAAAGATCAATTCCGCTAGATGAACTATGATCATAACTTTAAAATGTCACATGATTTTGTATAGAAGAAATAAATAACTGTTAACTTATTAATCATAACTCATTGATATGATACTCATATTATTTAAAATTTTATCTTCAGTACGAATGTGTTAATTAAGGATTGTTGAATCGATTACCAAAACAATTTGTCTGTGGTAAATTTATACATGACTATTCCAAAATGTTAGCCATAAGAAACCGATCCTGTAAACCTTATAACTTTATGATAAAAGTTTCAATAAGGAAAAAGAATCTTGATATGTGGTAATGAAAGTAAAATATGACTTATCACTGAGTGTGTTGAACTAAGTACAGCCTGTTATTGATTTCTACTCCAGACTCATTAAGAGTGAGTACTTGTAATTGTGTTGAATGAAGTATTATCTAGTCGATACTCTCGTTCTCTAATCTGAGTCCTGAATCCTAAATTTGATGCAATGTGACTAGTCTCATTGTCGTAATACACCTGAGGGAGAAATATATTTTAAACTATCCGTTACATTAAATCTATATCTTCAGGTCTGGAAAGAATATATATTGGTGAAATATAACTTAACAGAAACAATAGATAAGTTAAAAGTTCAGAATCTTAGTCATTCCCATGAAGTGAAAGCGAACAAAAACAACTCTTAACATACAAGCATATGCATATACGCTATCTACCACGTAGCTGAATTGCGGACGTCCGTTGCCTATAGATCGTGTCACATCGGATAGCCTAAACTTTTTTCTCAGCATGCAGACAACAATCGGGCACCAAGCTTTTAGCTTTTGTGATAACAGAATTATAGAATCAGAACCCAACAACTGACAATCCAACTCTAATCACATGGTGGGCTTTTTTATAATCTGTATGTGAAATAATAAGAACCAGGTATTAACGCTAACACAAATAAGGATTTAATGCAACTGTTAGATACCGGAAAAGCTACTGCATAAAGACAGTTCAGTGATAATTAGCCTAAGAATAACAATATGGAAAACCGAACTTAGAGGAAGGCACTCATTGGTTAAAAAACAGACAATTACGCCGAAAACTATTGAATAAACAGTCTCAAAGACCTTGAAGTATATACGTTTGTTTAGGGAAATGGTTAGGCCTAAGCAATTACTAGAGAAAGAAGCGAAATAGCCAGGATTCATAGTTCTATAATCAGAGCGCTAATTCCACAAAACAATAATAATAGGTTAGATCGACAAGTGGTTGGGACATTAATACTTCCCTGAACATTGAATTTCAGCTTGAACAGAATTAATATCCAGCATGGCACTACTGTACCATAATACGAACTGCTGAATTCCTTGATTGCTGGTCCAAGTTGACGACGTTCTGGTTACAGTCGTGTAAACGAATTAAATTGGTGATTGAACACATTAGATCATATTAGTTTAAGTTGTCAGTGGCACAGATTGTCTTTTTTCCCATAAACCGTCAGCACTTTGTCATTCAACAACTTTTATTCCGCTTTTTTAACAATACACCTACGATTTTTATTTACTATCCTGATTATGAAGAGTGATATTCCAAACCGCACAACGTTTACTTTTCTGTTACATGTAGTAGTAGTCACATAGAGTACAAGGTTTCGAATATTTTTTAAAATACACTGAAATGAACAGTTGGATAGCACCTTTAGTACCGTCTTATAAAATGCTTGTAATTTATAGTTACGCACAGAAACCTACACATTTTTAGAGTTTCAGTTCGATTACTGATATTACAAAAAATAAACAAACTGAATTTCTTTATTATTTTATAATCGTGGTGATTTTTCGGTACGCACAGAATTTGACCAAGTAAAACATGTTTTTAATGTTCCATAAAACGTATTTGTATTATTCATAAATGAGATTGTATACACACTAAATAAATAAAGAACACAGGGAACTCATCAATATCTTTCAACCAAGGTAGATAAAATTTCAAAGCAAACAAACATATATATGTGCGAAATGCAACAAATTACAAAAAGCAAACACCAAAATAAACGAAAGGAATGAGATAATACTTGTCTGAATATATATTTAGTCAGATGTACAAGAATGTGTATAAATGCGGTGCTTCAGTTTAGGGTAGAAAAAGAAAAGGTAAATAAGGCACAGATGAAGGCTTATGTGTGTGGATAATCAAAATGAGACAAAAACAGGGAGAGTGACTGGCAAGAAGATTGGATAGCAAACTCTTAAAGAGAATATAGAAATAAATAAAGGAACGTCCGAAAACAATAAACAAATAAAATTATTCACAGAAATAATACATCTTCACACAACTCTATAAGATAGTATTATTTATAAATTGAGTGGGTGTGTGTGGATATACGTGAAAAACGTTGACTGGCATAATTGTTAAACAAAGCAGGGAAAAAATAAATCAGAAAAATAAACAAACATGTATGTTGTCAGCAGTTGGTAGTTAAAGTGAATAAGAATATCAAATGCAAGTAAGTATAATCCTATGAATAAGGTTATCACAATGGTTGAGTAATACGAGGATAAGACAATAAAGTACTCTAAAATATAGTAAAGATTTAAAAGCACTAATTTGACCTGCTACAAAATATTATATATATATAAATCATATCTAACCAGTAAGTAACTTAATGTTTCGATAAAAATTTAATGGAATTATAGAAATCATGAAACTTGTACTAAATGAACAGTCGCTGACAAGTAAGGGAACGTTTCCTTAAGGAAAAAAGTCACAATGTCAATGAAAGTAGAAAATCAAGTGTTCTACGAAAAATAGGTACACTAGATGAAGGAATAATCGAGCCAAAAACAGTGCTTTACATAAACTGAATAAAGAAAGGGATAATGGAAACAGCAGAAAAATAAAAAGCAAGAATGACGTGACAAGGATGAAGTCATTTTGTAAATCTGGATAAACTTTGCAAACATCTAGAGATCGTGAAGATGATATCTCTCTTTTATATTAGTTATATTATTAAATCAATAACAAAGGTTTCCCTGGTTTTCCGACATCTGATCGGATTAAGGTATCAGTTGTGCATTTCTTGTTCGGCTTTACCTTCTTTTTATCCAATGATACATAAGTAACAAACCTGATAAATAAAATTGAACCATTTGACAGTATTACCAAACTTATAACTATACAAAAGAATGATGCAGATCAACACTTCATAAAAATTAGTTAAGGAAAGGTGACACTCAGCGTTTAAATTGCATTTTGTATACATACATACATGAATACTAAGAGATTTATTGATACGATTTCAAAAACGTGAAAGGCATGAAGAGCGCCTATAGAACTCGAACAATCACATAACATCATGTGCAAACCATTCTAAAAAAGACTTGGTACATTATTATTTGGTTGGATTCTTTAGAAAATTACGATACCATAAAATGATATACAGAAAACGAGACACATGAGGCTCTGAAAAAATAATAAACCGAAAGTGCGCTAGAAAATAAAGAGGATCACAAAGCTGTGATCGAGAATCTGAAATCTGCGCATATCTTCTATTTTCTAAGAAAATAGATTATTTCTCATTTTAAGTATTTGAATTCTAACTAGTAAATCACATGTTATATCTATTAGGACTTCGGTAATCACGTAATACCATTATCCCTCATGTAGTAGACGTGGTTTATCACACTATTCCATTTTCTGTATATTCCTGAATATGTTTGCTTAAAAGACAATTAATGTTGGGTAACGTAATCAGCAAATGATTTTCACCGTCCCACCAAGTTATAAACAAGATGACTAATGAACGTTGATATCGTTTAGACTCATTGTGAGTGAATATGTTGACTGGTAGAAGCCAACAACAGATATTTAAGCAGACATCACCAATGTTTCGTTAGATTACCATTTATTTGAAACATGATAAGAGATGACGTCTACCGAATTCGCACAGACGAACTGACTACCAACAACATTTACAAACCATTATAGTTGGTGAAAACATTAGATTCAAATATCTAACATTTCACTAATTTAAATATTCCCACAAGATATTGCTAAAACGAAAAAGATATCTAGGCGAATAACTGTTTCCAATGACTTTTTCTCCAGATGGAACAATTATAAATTCATGAAGATTATGTTACGATAAACAATGTATCAAGATATACATATAACAGGATTTAAAATGCTTACCTAAGCAAAACCATGACATATTAGCGACTGCGACTAACGGATCTAAAGCAATTATTGCTCTGCAAATACTACGCAATGCACTCTTGAAAGCAAAAAATGCCAGACGAGTGTGACGATTAAACTCATCTTTTGGTGGATTTTCCCCTGTAGGACATTCAGTTGTCGATGAATAAGTGGCCCCAGAACTTTGCTTATAAGATTGAGAATGGTCATGAACGTTTTGTGAATGATATGGAGAAGTCAATGAACTTGGAGTAGTGGTAATATAATTAATCTTCCATCGCTCATGAAGTACTTTTGACAATAACCATAATTTACAATCATATGGAAGGAACGGTAATAAAATTCCAAATAAACAAACAATCAAACTTAGAATAAATAAGGAATTATAAAGTAGATTATGAAGCAGAATGATGCTTGTTCTGGAGTTTTCTGATTGACTATCACTGGTGCCACGACAGATTGTTAACGTACCTGCAAAAAAAGATTAAAACAAAGTTACTTCATGTACGAAAGTAAATGATAAGATACTAACAGGGCTACTTTAGATAGGACATTTCCTTAGAGGTAGCACAAAACGGGAGCTGATAACTGAATACAAATTATAAATTAGCTGTTTTCCATGGGCGGGAATGAACAGATGAGAACCTTTAGTTTAAACAGGATTAGAGTCACCACTGGAAAAAGAATAAAATTACCAATTACATAAATGTTACAAAACTCTACTATATTATGACTATCGATGTAACGAAGGGCACCCATTGAGTCATTGAAGATGCACATTGATTTGACCCAGAGCGGAGGTCTTCCCTTCACATAACTTCAAATTATGGGTCGACTAAAAAATATAGTCCGAAGTTCAGCCGAATGGAACGTTTTCCTTGGTGATCTTGAAAGTTTTTTTCCAGCTGCAGTGTCTCCTTAAAACTGAGTATCCATGAAGAGTCTTCTTTGGTGCTATGAATACTTACGTTGTTTTGCTTTCACATTTTTCTTAGTGAATCAAGGTGGATATCCATTGTTGATCAGTATCTACTGTAGTTTATCAAGTTCAATATCGATTGTATTCTCGGTACAGATGCGTATAACCCTCAAACAGAAAGAATGGATCAGGTCTCTTTTTTGCTTCAGTGGGACTTCTGAAAATTTGTGTACTGACCACACCATGCTGGCTTTCTATATGTCAATCTTTGAAGGGAACAGTCAGGTCTCCTTCTTACCGAAGCATCTAAGAAGTAGAATTCCGAATCCGACTCTGATTTCATCGTGAACTTAATTGATTGATGGCAGTTGTTGAACGCGTCCAAGATGTTGACGTTGATAGTTTTGTCACAAATAACGAGTGTCATCTAAGTATGTTTGGTGTACACAACTTTCAATTATTAGCCTAAGTATGTTTCCGAGATTGGCAATGAAAAAGTCAGCTAGAAGTGGGCTGACTATTGAGTTCATAGCTACGCTGTCAGTCTGTCCATAGAATTCATTGTTAAACTTAAATTGGACGTTGAGAGTAAATCAAAAAAAGTATTTCCTTCAAGTGATAGCGGAACATCAACGTCGAGTTTGTTGTTTTCGATATAATCACATAGTAGGTGAATTATTTCTGTTAGAGAGATATCTAGTGACGTCACCTTTCCGGGTAGGTTGACACGATATTGGATTAACAAAACCAAACGAGTCAGCAGTTGTGTATCGATTGAGTTGATTTCTGACCGGTCGTAGAATTTCCACTAGCCATTTGACCATGGCATGATGTGGAGAGTTATATCTAGTATGGGAAGTAGAGGGGTATCCTTATTTGCTTCAGGAAGGCCGTATAATTGTGGAATAATGGGTCCAGTTGGTCTGTTTTTCACAGATCTTTCATTTCCCTAAGGATTTTAATTGATTTCCGCTCACTTTGATCTGTAGCATCTCTCTGAACTTTTTCTTTAGGGAATTTGTTCGCATTAGAGAGGATGCAGAACACTTGAAATATAGTCCCTTCGATTCATTATAACTGCCAGGACCTTTGTCTGGACGACTTAACGCTATATCTTTGTTTCTCAATAGGTCCAATAGTTGGAATTTCTTCTCTAGAAAGTAGTCTAGTTGTTGACCTTGTATTGGTATATTGATTACGACAATTCACAATGTTTAATTTTCAAGTTCAATTTCTTTGTTGTATAAAGGGATAAGGCCTAAGTTTGGTGGGTCAGGCTTTCAAACTGAATTTTTGTGCTAAGCTCAATGACATTTGTAGAAACATCACAGAATTTCGGACCTAATAAGTGTTTGCAATTGAATTATGGACAAATTGATATTAGAGTACTTAACGACGTATTTCTCAGGCATTTCTAGAAAGGAATTGTGCAGCTCCATTGGTTTTAGACTTTTCAGAGACTTCACATATGTCAGCAATATTTTTACAATACCTGTTAGATGCATTTATATTCTAGCCAAGACGAAGTGAGAATGAATAAAATAAACTAGTCACCGATAAGTGATTAGACTTCCAGAAAACGTCTAGCTGATAGATTTTATAGATTATGCTACTGAGTAAAATTGAAGTATAAGCTTTCATAAAAATACAACCAATTAATCCTAATAGCTAAATACTCTGTACGTCAATAGAGTACATTATTTGTCCTAACTTAATATCTGACACGAAGTCAGGAAACTGAATATTGGAATAAATATACATTGTACTATATAAGCAAATACCAAACACCTAGACAGATAGTGTACAAGTACATAAGAAAACAAAGGTAATTTATTCATAATTTTAAATATTTACTTGAATTCGATCTATTTTTATGTGCTTTGACTGTAGAGAATACGTTGGAGAGACCCACACATTTCGTACGATCCAATGATGAGTATGTTTTAGAGGCAATAGGGCGCTTTTCTGACCCAATAAGGCTTCCAAAAGCTCGTGATAAAGATGCTGTTCTTAAGCTTGAGGTAGACAAACCAACATCATGATAACGACTGGGCCAGGTGCTGCATGAGTCTGAATCTTGAATGGCAACATTATGAGACGGGTTACGTGCAATAGTTGAACATATATAGTGCTCGCCTAAAAAGAAGCAAGAATGCAAATCATGACTAATAGAAATAAGTATAAATTTTACCTAATGAAATCTTCGTTACTTCCTTTTTAAACCAAAAACAATGGAGAAACAGCAAATAACGGTAATCAAGCCAGAAAATTAATGGTTTTAAGTATCTTGAAAGACATTGATAAATCTGTCTGAACATAAATCCAACCTATTAGTTGACTAGAGTGAAATAGATGAAAGTGAACGGCACTGACGATAATGTATTCAACCCTGATATCTCTCTAGAACCGATGAAACAAATCCCCTTATCGCAGATCCTTTAAGTACGTCTTAGCCTATCTGTAACCCAAGGTGGATTCATCACAGAGCACTGAATGCTCACAAGCCCAGAATCGATTATATGTCAGCTGACTACAGAATCTCCTATTCAGTCTACAGCTAATGTAACTCTTTACCCCAGTATGTGGTTAGGGTTTCACTAGGCGATGGATTCAAATAAAAGTTCAAGTAACTGAGAGATCCCCATCGCCAGGAATAACACATACCATCCAGCCTTGTTTTTTCCAAACTCAGATGGGGATTAAAGGCTAATGAAAGCACTAGGACTTTGAAAAACGCCAGCTGGACTAGTTTGTCAAATAGTCATCCAACTGAACTAGGGAAGTCGCAAACATCTAAGACCAGTGAAGACAGTTTGGAGTATTTGACCACACCAGATATGGAGAAAACAAACTACTGTTTACGGAAACCTACAAAAAGCGGAGCCATCGTATGAATCGAAAAACTGGATCTTGAAAAAGTCCTTTGTATCATCCGTTATTGAAACTCCGGAAACTGAAATATCTCTGAAGAAAATAGTCAAGTGAAACTGACAGAATTACGTTTCAACAAATTCACCAGACTTTAAAACGCCCTTGCATACTGATAGTAAATACTTGGAACGTGCTGTAGATAAAACTGAGTATTCAGTGATACAATCTTAAAAGACTCCTGAATTTACCTTTGAAGCGTAGTATTCTTGCTGATTTATTAACAATCAACACTTGGCATGTGTTGCAAGTGCCTTCAGTTGAATAGTGAAAAAATATGTTTGATGGCTTAACGAGGACTTCCTTGCTTGGATCCAGCGACATAACGAGTTTTACAAGACAAATAGCTGGATAAAAGTCCGTCACATCCTCACTTGAATATTTGCCGTGACGTTAAGAATTATATTGTATACATGACCGTTCAAATTTCAGTCTTTGAGGATAAGGTTAAAAGACCGATTGATCTGGATTATTCCTAACGGTATATTTTTGCCGTAAGTGTGGCCCAATCTGTTCGACTGGTGACTTTATTTGAGTTCACATTCGGCTATAGAGTAAAAATAACACGCTTGATATTATATATTAATGTAACTGATATGAGTTGAACAGAGATGACTACTGTAGAATCTGAAAACCCTTTGGATATTAGGCTACTGACGGCGGGAATGGAGCATGCATGTATCAGAGCCCACATATTTTGATTAAAATCAGTGATCTTTGTTAAAATCATTTGTAATCATTCATACGGTCGAGGATATTGCCTATTTAAATGTTCTCCACCCGTTAAAAAAATGGGGATTATGCTGTTTTGTCATTCACGTTTGAAGCCTGTAAAGTAATGTGCGATTTTGGTTTAACCTCGTCTAAATGTGCTGGGTGCAAAAATATCGGCCATGAAGGAATTCCCTGTAACAACGGGCTCGTCAGTAAATACTAGACCATTAATTGAAGAAGCATGGTCCGTGCCTAAATGTAGGCTTAGCTTAGTTACGTCTCCGTTTATAACGATCTCAGTATCACTTGCATCGAATGACTGTCCACCACGGATAACTAAACAGGTCAAGAAACAGCTTAAGCGTGGGGAAAGGCATTGCAGTATGTTTATCTCTACGGTCACTGAACAATACAGATCCACTTACTGTGGGACTAGGGACGCTTGTAGTAAGTAAGGCTAGATATTCATATAAGAAGCAATTGTTTAGGGACTGAGAAAATACTCCGAAGAGGTTGTCCTTATAAATATAAAGAGAAGTGATGAGATCCCATCACATCTAATACAAAAAAATCTGTTGATACCGGCGAGGAATGATCTTGCAAAGGCTGAAACTTCATTAGAATATTTAAGTTCAGTGTTTTCTTCCGACCATGGTAAAACACCAACAATTAATTAAGATGACGGCTAGCCAATGGATCCTGTGGTTAATGAAAACGGAGTTGTCTTACGATTATTTCAACATCTTATGCCAGATGCGTTCGGTGATTCCATCTATATTCATCCTAGGATTATGAGAGCCCTGTTGGATGTATATGCTGAACCTCTCATACTACCGTCTGATATGTATTTATGTAAGTGTGAACTGTCAGGGGATTAGAAAAACGCAGTTATCAGTTTAGTTTATAAAGCGGGGAGTAAAGACTTAGTAACTGCCGGCCTGTTAGTCTAATCAGTGTAGTTGATATATTTCTAGAAAAGATTATTCAGATGACCACTTCAAATTATGTGGAATGGACCAATGTGGTCTTAGGAAAGGCCTCTCATACTTCACAAATCTATTCGTTTCAAGAAAAGATTGGGCCGCGGCGAAAGATACAAATGTTCCATAAGATAAAATTTTCGTAGATCTATGTAAAGCCTTTGACATCGTCTCTCACCTGAGTCCTAAATTAAAACTGGAAAATTTCGGAGTCCATTGTGAATTAAATCCTTTCTGTAATCCTATTATTCCAGCCTCATTTAGTTTGAGGTTTCGTAGTCACCTCTAAGGAATAGAACAAGTGACTTCGCTACTCTCAATAGATTGTGTATTTATGGTGCGGAAAAAGAGATCCTTGAATTGTTCCACGTGGAACAATACCAATGAAAAATTCCTATGATTATGGAATAGGATTTGATCGTCTACGTCTTTCACTCAGAAAGTTACAGATCCAATATTTCAACCGTTCAACATTTTCTGTTATAATGCGAGGTAATGCTGACCAAGTATCTAAACTTTCACCCCTGCCCGAGCCTTGCAACCAAGTGTGGTTTGGGTAGCTCTCGATATGTCGAACCTTGAAACCCAATTTTCAAATGTTAACATTGGGGTTTGCTTCTACAAAGGCCGCTGTTACACTGGGTGTATTCGTTTGAATTTAATACTATTCTTGGATAGAATGGCGAAATACTCCGTAAATTTTGGATCGTTCAGTCGCTTTCTAAGTAGTTGTAACAGAAGACATATTTTGCGAATCTCGCCCAAGTGTTTTATTGGACAAAACTGTCATTCCTTCATTTTTTTCGTCTTCTATTTTAACTTTTACTCAAGGATTTTGGGCAAGCTTAAAACAATTCATATCCACAAACAATCGCGAGCTATGTATATATGCTGAAGTCTCCAAGTACTTGCATCCATGCCTGGATTAAATGTAACAAATTTAGACAAACACGCAATCTACTTAGTCTCCTTTTCAAAGACTTACACAGGGTAGTTGCGAGAGGACCGGTGCATTTTGTCGGACGAAAACACGAGAGCATATAAGCCATAAGTACAGATAGGTTGAAACGGACTTATGTATATAATTAACCAACATATATGGTGCTAGACTATTTATGTGAAGCAATTATTACATGACCGACAATTGCGAACGACAATTCTCCCGATGTTAACTTAAAAGGTCAGGTGACCACAACTGATTATTCAACTCGACATACCCAAAGTTCAAGATTATCCTCAAAGCCTCACTAAATATTTGTTATAACTTAGGTTCATTAATTTTTTTACTTTGTGTATTTAATTAAAGAACAAGCAACGCCAGATCTTTTTGCTTATCATCTGGCCTTTCCTGAGGAAAATAGAGGACAATATCGAATTATTAGTTACCTTAACAGGTATTTCGTCAATCCCTACGCATATCTTCTTCCATGCGTGTTATATTGATGTACATTACTAAGTATATTACACATACGACTAGCCCCCTGGACATTTCAACGAAAACTATAGAACATAAACACAATAGAGGAGTGTCACAAACGAATGAAGGATATTCAGCTGAGGTGAATGATGTTTTCAAAGTACCCCGTGAAATTAACCATACCTCAATACGGTTCTACTAGAAGAAGCGAATAGAGGGAGAATTTGACGGCAGCGCAAAACGAAAATCCCGCCCATACTTACTACACGACCCAAACAGTGAATTTTCAAAATGAAGACCAATTCGAAACATAATTCAGGCATTTCGTCGAACCTATCAAAACCACTCCAGACCTTTTAGCATTTATTACACGATGGGCAACTATATGTCCTATCATCAGTGTAGAACACACTACAATATGGACACATGAACCCCAGGAGATGAAATTTCGTTGAAAGCAAACTTAACAGCCTCAACGCTGTATCACCTTTGACATAGTGTTTGTATTGACTGAGGAGTGTATATAATACTATTGCTCGCTCTATTTTAATCACGAGAAAACGAATCCACGCATATTCACTGAATTATTTCTTACTCAAAGGCCGACCTGTTCGTAACTGTTAAAGTGCACCTAGGAATATTATGTTCAGTAGTATTACCCAAACACATTCGTACCGGGATGAACTGGTATATAACGAAGGTTAAGACTAACGTTAGGTTGTTTGTCAGTCTTTAACAAAATGGCCGCCAATCAACACCCCTCAGTTGACTAACGAGATAAATTATATCAGTTGGTGGAATGTAATAAATGCAAATGTAACGGATGGGCTATACATGAACATTATATGAGGTGCAGGAAGCAATTCCTACAACCCATTCAGCACCTCATGATACCAAACTAAGTAAAGTGCACTATGCGGATTTTATCGCAAAGGTACAATTTAAAACACCTGAGGAAAATTTTTATCACTATCGTAGAGTTATCTGAAATATTCTGCGGTTAAAAGCATCAAGTATCGTTTTATTATGTCGAATATCTATGTAATAGAAGGAAAGGTTTGAAAATCCTGCAATGATCTTTTGTTTGACAGTGTCGTTTTTTATTCTTTCACCATGCCTTATCCTTTGGTGTCTTCTCAACACTGTCGCAATAATGCTTTTCATTCTTTAGTCTTCTTTATCTAGGCCTTCATTATTTGACTTTGGTTAAGATTTTCACCAACTTTTTAAATTAATTGTTGTATGAGGTTGATAAATGTTGACTTTTAACTGACCCTTGAAAATGGTTACTTGAATCGTTATAGATAGATACTTGAGTCCCTATGCTGGAAGTAATTTTATTGATTCTCACGTGCCGAATACTAATTTAGTAATAACTTCTCTCGTTATTTGATATTTTGTTGTGTGCTAGAAGAATTTTTGCCTGGGTAGCATATACTGTATTGTAAGAGGTATTCTGTATTTTTCATAAGTCTAGTCTTCATTTCGAAAGTAAAATCGATCAAATTGGGTGCATAGTATGTGTATCTGTTCACTTTGGTACGGGTGACTCAGAATAGTTTTGTACGTCATACGGAAGAGCATAGTTAGACCAAATCGAATGAACTTTAGTGCGTTAGTCCTCCGCGGTCACACCAAATTTTGGAATTCCGGTCGCCACATCATATACGGTACTCCGTACTTCAAATGGAATGTAGAAGTTTTTATAATCTTGACATCCAGAAAGTAGAAGGAAGGTGAGAGTTGCCAGCCAGATCTGACCCATCTTCATACAGAATGTATTAATTAGCTGACCTTTATTCACAACTTCTAGATTCCACTGCTGGCAGGAACTTGGTATGATGGGGATGATCTCTACATTTACTCTATCGTATTATCACACAACTTGTTCAATGAAGAGAATATTCCATCGAATCAAAGAACTTACACAAACTTACGCCAGAATTTCCTCATTATTTGTCATTCGACCACGCGAACCGGACTACCAGTAGACTCATGTCGCAGTGAAACTATAATTATGTTCAGAAGTCTCCTTCATGACTTTATTTCCGAAAGTGGTTCGCGTCACCTATGAAATATCGAAGTGATTGCTAGTGATTTATAGAAAAGAGTTTCGACATCTGACTAACTGCCTTTAAAGCAAACTAGAAATTTTGAAACTTTGTTAGCTTATTTTATTTCGTTTTCTTTCTTTTTAACCGAATTTCCGAAGGCTACTTACGTTCATAGTTGTTATGGTAATTATTATTATCACGACTGGTCTCCTGACACATTAGATATTCTTTTCTCCCCTTCATTATCTTCACACTCTCCTTAATCCTTGCAGACAAATTTTATTGCTAAGCATACAAATTTTATAACTAAAAACATATTATCTTGCGTTAGACTTAAAAAAATTATTTTTTAAATCCGTTTTATCTTCACCACATATATATGGTACATACAAATTGATATTTGACGATTGTTCGCTGCAATCAGTTGACACTTCCATAACATTATCCTAAACGAATATTGTGCAAGCTCTTATCTTACAGTCAAACCATACTGCATTAATCATTAGGTTTCTCATTTATTGATCTTTATTCATTTGATAATACATACATAACCGTTTATTTTCATTCTGTTTTCACCAACGCGTTGACTTAACTATTGATTTATTTCATATATTCCTCCATTTTTTAAATTCTTTTTCCTTTCATTCTTTAAAGTCAGCTTAATATTCTTCTAAATTCTACAAAGCTTGTTTAAATATGGCCAATATTACGTCGACATTACTGAAAATTGTGTATTGCTCTATTTATGAACAAAACTGAAGTAGTTTCTTCATTACACTTATGTACCTATGAGCTGTTTGATAAAAATGATGATAATCTACTCTACAATGTGGAAGATGATTCCTTTAGGTTTTTTCCTCTCCATGCTATCGAAAGATTTTTGTCAACCAGTCTGTTACCGGCAAATAAGTATCACTGACACGACAGCTACTTTGACTCTTGTCTTGCAACGGGACTATACTGAAAATTTTTGTGACTTGGTTAATATACGTCCTAATGACTCCTCTTCAATTTAACGTATCGTTAAGAGTCTCTTTACCCGTTTGTTGCAATATTCGTTCCTATCCCCATCCATTCACAATTCTTTAGACATGAATTTACTGACAAGAGATATTTATATTCGATATCACAACCACTTTTAAACGATCTCCCAACAACCACTGGAATAAATCAGTGATGAGAATTATCAAGACGAAGATATCTAAATACAATGTTTAGTAGTGGAAGCGGTATTACCTGTGTATAAGTACAGGTGCAAAATATAAAAAAACTCGATACCCGAAAATTTCCTCATCTTGGCTATACAACTACTTACACTGAAACCTTGTTAATAATGAACCATAAGATTTCACGTATATAAAACATTCGAAAACGCGAAACGGGTCATCTGTCAAAGATAAAGTTGTTTCTGTCCATGAAGCAATCAAGCCAAGGTCAGGTAGAGAAGGCAGGGTGAATCACACTAACATACTCAAAGATATTTCATGGCGTGCAGTGAAAGTAGGAAAGTCCGTTAAAGACCACAAAATAGCAAAGATACAATTCAGGGACAAAAATTGTGGATGGAAGGAGTAATATTGGTTTCATTTATACCAAAAATAAACATAACAGGCAGCTTTGAGGAGTTTGAAATTTGTGGTTTAACATTTAGGATTTCGTGTGAGATGCAAAAAGGTGGGATTTTTACACACACATACATGAAAGATCTTGCATAGTGGGTCTTCATCTGCAATACCTTGAACGCTAGCTTCCCTATCGGTTAGTCTGCCATACTGCTAAAGTTCATCCTTCATGAGTTTGTCGAAGACTTTTCCATTTCCTGATTGAGTTTTGAATTGTGCCCTTTGAATGTGGACTAGCAACACTTACACAGTGTTTGTTATGTATGCCAGAATCAGTCCTACTTTAGTGGTGATGACATTTTGTCAATTATTCATATAGACAAGAAGTGAGAACAGCTACGCGACTAGATTAGAGTCAGTCTAGCTAGAAAAGCCATTATATGGTGTGACCGTGACGTATGATTACGTACGATGAGCAGTCATATCGCACCCTGAACAAACATATTCTCTCCTGAACAGATTTGAAAACCAGACAAATAAATTATTTTGAATATAAGTGGTTGCTAGTTTTATTAAATCTAATGTACTTATATCCTTTATAGCATCCAATTCTTTGCACCTATCTGTTTAGCAGTTATCTAACGAGCTATCTTACAGGTGAATTGATTTATTTAGAAACCCTCAGTTTAATTTGCTGGTGAAATTGACCTACATTCCATCCATCTATTTATTCTCACGGTCTAGAGGCTTACCTGTATGTGTAAAAATATAATATTCATAATACTTTCTCTGTGAGACTTTAATGTCATTTTATCACAACTATACTATATCACATTATGAGCCAAGTCTATGGATGTAAGTAAAATTAATCTGGGAACAAATTATGTGAACTAGCAAACTGTAGGAAACAGATGTAAACTGGAAGTCAAATTTTAGTGTGAGAAGAGTCTGTTCACATCAATGGAAACCTCAGGTTATTACAGAAATATACACTTGGACTAGGAATAGCATAAAAGGTGGATGATGAACAGTTTTAAATGTAAAACATATGCCCTAGATCCTTTCAGATACCAGGGCGGGAAAAGTACAGTTCACTACAGAAGCGTAGAAAATTCAAAGTATTAACCGGGGCAATTCGAATTATAGTTCGACAAATATTCTCTCACTGATGCGCATACTGAAAAATTAATAAGATTTACGATAGTATGGAAACTTCTGTCTTCTTCACAGAAGATTATCAGGCGTTCGTTGTTCTTAGGGGCCTGTATCTCAGCTATTCACCGCCCTATTAGGAGATGATAACGTTAGAAGAATGCTGGATATTGAATGGGTAATGAGAGAAAACTGTCGGGGTATAAAATGGTTGACACTGAAAAGTTATCTTAATTGAATGGGTCAGGCATCCAGACTTGGTGACCCATAAACCTCCTTTCCTATATTTAGTACATTATTTTATCCGTAATTTTGTATTATAAACCCGTACATCTTGACTTCCAAGGTAAAAATGTTGAAACATATGATGTATCATCATACATATTAAGTAGTCAGATCATAGTAAGTCCGGAACTATTACATTAGGTTTACCATCCTGACGACTGAAATAAGTCAATTAATATCTACTGATGCATTTAGGCCTACGTAACCTCAACTTAATGACGCGCCAGTTAAACAAATTGAATCCTACAGTGTGAACATTTCTCTACTCGGAACTTCTTATGAGCACCACTTCAGACTGACCTCACGAAGAAACAGATCCACTCATATGAAAGGGGACAATGAAAGGTTGACCCTTTTTTCTCTTAGGTGACTACAATACACGAAACCAGTATACGATACACCTACAGAGCTGAAAGTGGTAACTGACTAACCTAAAATGAATGCTCTATTACTTGTTCAGCATTTAACACTCATGGATGTAACTAGTTGAAAGCTTACGAAACTGGAATACTGTGATGCTCGTAAATGCAGTCACCGAACTATAGATGTCGCCTCGATTACAACGGTTTACGTTCAATGAAAAACAAACCGTTCCGTCTTGAAATATGTTGAGTCATTAAATAGTACGACCAATCGGCCATTAACGTAGTATCAAGAAACAACATACTGGCTTTCTTAGAATTTACCGAAGCAAAATTCTTCAAGTGAAAACATCTACAACTGTTTCATAATACACATTTGAGTAGTTAGTCACACTGCCAGCTCAACAGCCAAAGGGAGTAACATGAATGAAGACTAGATATTGATTTGAGATTAATAGATTAGTTACGCAAAGTTTAGTAGAGAGGAAAATACAAATTAAGTATCAGATATTAGACTGGTAATAATAAACAACGAGCTGACTCGTCCCTAAGATGTGTTTAAAGCTTACTGAGTGAGTTCGGAGTACCTCTTCCCAGCAACCTAAGGGAATATAATACCATAATTCACCAGAATCCTTTACTCTTCTTTAATACATCAACACATAATACATCAACGTCGTAAAACACACTTAAAGAATGCGAAAGTTTAATAATTTGTTAGTGGTATTTCTCTGTTGACAATTAGTTTTTTTACGCAGTTGTGTTTAAATTCACCAATATATGTGTTGACATTAAGAACGTAACAAAGATAGTTCGATTTCTCGGCCACTGTATACATAGTCGTACGACTTTGAACGTCTATAGAACTATTCTATGATTCCAGACCTCATTTTTGCGACCACATGTAAGACTCATTTGTTGGATGTTATTTGCGGTCGTGTATATTCAGTGATTCCGTTTTACCAACCAATTGTTCTTGATTAAATTTCTATGGAGAAGAATGACAAAAAATTGTAAGCTATAAACCTACAAAACTGATCAATAAAAGAGCTGTTTTGAAACAGAAAAAGGAGAACAAGCTGTTGGCTATGGAAACAAAGGAGATTGAAGAGAGACTGAAGCTGCTTAAATCGACTCTTTATTCAGAACTAACCAAAACAAATAAACTCAAGTAATGAAATTATGTAGTTTAAGTTCAATGATCAGTTTGTCTGTGCCGATTTGGGAAGGTAGTTGTCCGACCTCTATAGTAGAAAAACAGAAAAGCGATACAATAGTTGACGTATGAAATTTATTCAACCTGTTGTGTATACTTGATTTTAGATCAGTGGACTTAAATTCAAGCCTTTGAAGCACAGTATGACTTCTGAAAGTAGCTTGATTTACTAATTTGTTACTTATTAAGTCAAAAGCCCAGATACATATGGTAGTTTTATCCGAAAAATAAATGAAGGCATGAAACTTACACCCGTAAATCCTATCAATGCTCATCCGTCTATGTGTGGACAGTGTGAAGACAAAAAGGCTGTTGTTGTACGTGTTATTTTTCTGACTTTTTTTTAAAGTTGTGCCAGGAATGCAGTGAATATTACTGCGCTAAATGTTTTGCAACGTTTCATTTAAAAGGAGCACTTAGACGTCATCATTCGTTGCCTGTTTCGGTATGACGACCGTTTATAATCATGGTTTAGACTTGTAGCTTACGGCCTGAGTCACGTCCCTGTAAAGAAAGTGATGGTATTAACAAAGTAAAAGAATTGAAAGAGTCAGTTAGCAAAGTAAGTTTTATTTTGGTAAAATCTCAACTATACTTATAATTTGCTAATTATTATTAATATTTGTAATTTTAATCTGAAGCACCCTTTCTAGAAACGTTATTTATAGTCTGAATATGGAAACATTAAAACTCAGTTGTATCAAGATTAAACTTTGAGTACTACTAAATGAAATAACGTTTGACTTTTTTTATCTTATGTATTTAATAAATTTTAAAAGGTTCACCAAACATTTTGATAACAGTCACTCCAAAAATATCCAGGTCGGGACTTTCATAAAGCATTTAACAAAGCGTTTTAGAATTTCTAGTCTTTAATGTCACATCACTCAAGTCTACGAAAGACCACTTACAACGTAGGCAGGCTCCAAGCTTCAAAAGAAGCTACTATCATGTGAACATGCTAACACTTTCATGAAGTTAGTTCCCTTTATGAATTTAAATAAAGACAGAACAAACATTGATGCATCAATATTTGTTCTGTCTTTATTTAAATGCTAACACTTGTTTAATACTTGTTCGAGTCTTGGTTTCGATGCTACTATTTTTGCACCAAGCTAACGGGTTTGCATAATTTCGATTTTTACGTGTGTTAAATTGGCCCTCAGTACAGGATATAAACATCTACTTATCGTGCATTGAAAAAGTTAAATAAAACTTTCATCTATGAAGCAAAACGCATAAATGCAAATTAAAGTTAGTGACGTTGTAATGAGCTTCGTTAGCGCGAAGAATGATAAAGAATGTTAAATTTGTATTAGTGGCTAATCTTTGCTAGAAACCTTTTAAAAATCAGGGTACAATAGAAAAAACGGCTCCTCAATGTTTCTTGGTTTTAAGTGGTTATTTAACTACAGTCAGTCTGTGTTATAGAGACAGATTTATTTACTTTGATACATAAATAGACAATGCATACTCCTAATCTATTAAATAAAGAAGTCCTCAGTAAACATCTGTAATGTATAAAGACTTGGATATGCTCAACGACACAATAACAATGAAACGGTAATAAAGGACGGCATAAAATGTTCTTTATGTTTTTATTCTCTAACTTTGCAGGTTAGTTTGATCATAGCAATTAATTCATTCACATAAATAATTACTCAGTAAATTTTGAATGTAAATTTCGAACTTTTGTCGCATAGATTCGAATCAGGTGATATGAGTGAAATTCAAATGAGAGTTCTACTTAATTCTAATTAAATCCGAGGTTTTTGGACTATCTGGAGAGAGAATACCACCCATAATTATGCTTGATTATTTTACAATCAAAGCGCAATTATGACCATAAGAATCGTAAAATTTAATAAGTTTGTCCTAAACCTTTACGAGGTTTAGGGACTCAACAGTGCAAGATTAGTCCCTTGGTCACATTAAAAGTCAACCTGTTGCAAAGATAAAACTATTACGTTGAAGCGTCACAATCTTAGTTTTAATAGCTGGGTGATTTGAAGTAAAATATTTGTTAGTTCTAAATGACAAGGAAATAGGTAATTTGAACTGATTTTTTTAATGAATCTCAAGTATCATTTTCATCCAAATAACCTTTTTTATAAAATTTCACAGGGATGTCAAAGTTCCTTTAATATTGCGACCAAATCAAATTTAGCTTTGCAAACTGAAGCATTAAATGATCCCGACCAATATGGTACCCCTATTAAAACACCACTAACAACAGAACAATCTTCAGCCACAGTCAGTCATATAACCTCAATACCATATAAAACATTTGTTCCGGTAGAAATATATTTCAGGCCAAGTATATCTTATGCAGAAAAATTATTGCTTCGTTCGCATCGGAATTCTAAGCTTCGGCAACCAATAGGACAAGAAGGCTTAGATGGTCAAAAAGTATCTGAAAGGAATTTCTTGCCAAATCTAAGTATTGGTGAGTTTCATGTTTTGATCAAATTTTCACTGGGAATACCGTGCAATGTATTGATCCAAAAGTGACATAAATAGTCGGAAACTTAATGTGTTAGAAAATGCTCAACACTGAACAGTTTGACTAGCATGGACCTGGAAAATACACTTATCACTGTAACTTGCGAAAGAGTTACTACTGTGCAAGTTGGTTGTTTCAGTTATCACTGGATGTAACGCTTGATGTCAAAGGTCTCATTTGAAAATTTATGTAGAATTAAGTTTGTTCACTTAAAAGAATGTACACCATAAAGTCGCAGCTCATACTTCTGCTGAAGAAAGACGGCTCGTCTTCATCATGAGCTTTAGCTATTTAGATAAGAACAGTAAATCTTATTTCCTACGTGCGATTCTTTCCTTTTGAGACCACAGAACTTCTTAATGAAGTATGAAGATAAGATTTATTTTTAATTACTTTAAATAGTGTTTACTCTGATGCTTTGTGATATGAGATGAAGTTGAAATCGGTCTTTATATTATGCACTTAACATTCAACCTTAATTTTTCTCTTAAGTCTAGTCAGCATAAACATAAATTGCCGGCCAAATGCTGGAAAATTACTTCAGTATATTCAAACTTATGTTGAATGAAGTTTTAAAATCACTAAGAATTTTACAAATATCGACATTTTAAACTATTTGATTTTTAGAAATTTGTATTTTGAATCACAGTTACATCCTCTTGAAACAATTTTCGCCGCAAAATGTTAATAAAATTTCAAGAAAAAGAAGTTCAGAAATCGGAGTACATATGGTTTTGGTTTTGTTTTTTAAGAATGATCCCTACTATCGGGGTATAAATACGCCCAAGAAACAGACATTATGAAATTTTTCATGTTCACATCAGTAAAAGAAGAGAATAAAAAGTTAGCTTCGTCGTTCGTCAATAAATTAGAAAAATTAATCTTAGGACTTAATCATCACTCCATAATTTATAGACATGACTAAACACAGTGGGCGAAAGCATAATGTTTGAGTAGTTATTCCGTACAATGATTATTCTTTGCTAAAATATTAACGTCTGTATGCATTTTCTTACTTTTTGTTTACTTTATCGCCTTTCACATTTGTGTCATCAATTCAAAATGGAATTCGAAAGAAGAACAAGAGAAAAACCAGAATGGAGTTATGGAGAATTGCACATTAAATAGGAATTCATTTGATGAATTACATAAATTGGCTACAACACGAATGCAATTGAGTAATGATAATCCACATGTTTTCTCGCATTCTAAATTAGATTCGGAAAAGCCTATTACTCAAACAGATGAAGTAAATTTAATATTCGATTGTCTTAATTTCATATTTTAAGTCTTCACGTAATTACCTACTTTTAATTTTCTTTATTTATAACAGATAATGTATCCAATTAATGATGAATCGAATGAAAATTATTCAAGTACACCCCTTTTTGATGTAGCACTATGTGAATTGACTAGACAAAAAGAAAATACTGGCAAAATCCACAAAGGACAATCTTCACAGTAGGTATTACAATTCTTATAAGTATTTATCATAGAAATGTTGGTTTTGTTTAAACCATGATAACCTCTGTAATCATCTTTAGACTAATTAGATTATATCATTTTGTTACGATCTAGTATATGGACCTTTAAAAAATGTTGGTTACTGACAAATTACTTAGATTTGGATCCTATCTATCACTCAAATACATGTAAAAAGTGACGTCTTACTTCGGACTCGATAGCTGAATATATCTACATCCTGTTGTTGATGTTTACGCTGGTACCAGAACCTAGTATTTATCATATTAAGCTTCAATGCGTCATCCAATGATCTGCTGAGTTCAGATAGTTAATAACTTGCCCGACAAATGTGATGTTTATTCTTAACAATTTGGATTTCCCTGTTGTTAGTATTAGGGACTGAAACTGACAAGTCTATTATTATACAAACATCCTAGATATTATCTGTTAGCTTCAATTTTTTAGTATTTCTCTATTGTAGTCAAAAGAGTAAGCCGGGGTGCTCGTTTTGTCCTACTTGACCACTCTCCTAAGGATATCAGTAATGGGCAAATACACGCACTTATAAACTGATGACTGGATTGGAAAATTATCCTAAATATCGCCATTGGTTGACAGTCTGCAAAGATGAATAAATTTTGTATCTTATACGTGATATCATGAAGGTAATCATTCGAAATCATTCAGTTGATATCAAATTATACGAATAATGTATTACTGAAGAACGACCGTTAGACTTACAAGACATAACAATAAAAAGGCAGATATTTAAATACCATGGTACTTGTGTAGGTGCACTTACACAAATCAGCTAGTGTCACCAATTTAATTTACATTATATAAGTATCAAACAACAGTGTCTGTTATATGAAACCAAGTTTATCAATAGTGTACACAGGGTATTCTAAAAAGCTGACAAACTGACATGACTTAAGCACTAAAAGCTTATGATAAATATGATGACAAATGAATAAAACCAATAAAAGCTCCTCAGGATCAATAGACCCTGAGTGGGCACTGTGGGAAAAACCCATACAAAGGAATGATTCCTGAAATGTGCCCCAGCCAACTTATTCTGATAAAGCGTGACTCAATAGTTACAACTAAACAAAAATAAGCTGAAGACATGTAATGAATGAGGTAAGCGATGAGTACACATACGCTCATGTAAAACAGTCAAGATCATCAGCGAAAATTATAGAGTCAAAGTATGACTTCAGAATATTAGATTGATTAATCTATCCAGAAGTTAGAATAACCCATATAGGCTTGACATAGTACTAGAAGCTACAAATTTAATTAACGTTGAAAAATATAGCTTTGTGTTGCACATAAAATTAATTCACTCTTTAGAAATATATGCTTATTGAAAGGGTATATTATGGTGTGTTGTCTGAATATACAATAATGTAAGTTACATTTAGCATAAAGATCATAGATAATGTATAAACTTATTCATCTACAATGGTTTACCTTGAACTTGTTTATACGATTTAAAAATATAAAAAAAACTGTACAAATAATTATCCAAAATATCTCACGAATTAAGTAAAACTATTTCATTTTTCAGACTAACCATGTTTTACTTCTATTTCTAATAAAAACTGTATTTAATAGCAAAGTATATATCCTTCAATATATTTTTCAAGCTGAATTGAATAGAAATGAATAAAACAATGAAGACAAAACACAAAAATACATGATTTCATAGAATTATTTGATTTGATTTATTCATTATCACCTCTTACGTAATCTGACTACTTGCGTTAGTAGTCAGTCACTTTGAACACTGTCCTTCTTAGAAAGTGCCGTCAGCTGAATGATTCATAGTAGTCATTAATGATGGTCAATCAATTATTAGTAACTTGAGTCTTGATAATCATTCACGTTAACCACCGGTAAAAAATAACTTTATGATGAAACAGATCGGATATTTCAATCGGATCTTTTTACGTTTAAATCTACGTAAAATGTTTTATAGATATGGAAAAATATAGAAGGTACTTGGTTCTATTGGAGTCATTCTTAAAATACATTTAACGTCCTAGATAAACAGATTTTTCTCTAAAGCGTTTTAGTTGTGAATTATCACTATTCTCTTGCAATTAATAAATAGTACAATCTTATCAAAATAACAGATGCCAGCATCAGTGAAGTTAAACTTTCAAAGATTTCAATGATCTTTTCATTTGAATTTGTTTATTTATTCATCCAACTTTCTTTAGGATCAGTGATGAAGATGATCTCGTCAATGAAATTCATGAGCATAGTAAAATTATGGGTATGTAAAGTGTCAATAAAATTTAACTGTTTGTTTATGTAATAACATCATATTTTCTTATTCTTTTTAAATAAGACAATAAATGAAATATTAATAAGAGATATCGAAATTAGTGATGTATATAAGAATAAATACAGATTTTTCTATAAAAGCTAAATAATATTTTGGTAATTTATTTATGAAAGTGAAATTCTAATTTTAAGCTCTATCAACCAGTCGGTAGTACATTTTGTGAACTACACTTCAAATGCCCCCAAATGCCCCAGTACGGCCGAGAGTGTGAAGGGGCCACCCTCCCTCTCGAAATGCTCTCACACGGCCACGCGTATATAGCCTCTGCCAGGGAAGCCCTACTCACTGCCTTCTCGTGGCAGGGGTATTGTTTACGAAATTAAGAGGACGAAAAGCGAATATCTGGCGCTTCCACCGGGTTGGTGGACACGGAAAGTCCACCTAGGGGAGTTGGAAAACCCTAATTCCAAACCAATGGTGCATATGGGCTCCAGTATCCTGAGGGAACAAATGGCGTATGAATCAATTGTTTGCCACCGGCTACCATGGGACTGCATCCCCCCACGATGCTCCACTGCCTTGTGGATCAGATCTTTCGGTCAAAGGCTCCGAGTGTGGCCCCCTAAGAAAACCACCTGCTTCAGTTTGGGCACCTGGGCAGTATCACAGTACTCACACAAATCAAATGAGATTTGTGCGGCGCATATATATTTGGCGTCCCTTTGTACCAATATTTACGTGTTCAAATAAATAATAATAATAACACTTCAAATATCCTCCTATTCATATTGATATAAATTTATTATTAACGAAAACGTAATTAGCCTTAACCAGTTCTTTTTTATCACTTTTGTGTTTATATTTTTATGACTATTAATTAATTTTATTGTTTCAACAAAGGTTCATTAAGTAATAAACAAAATATATGGTGCCCAGTGCAATCACTAATTAATCCTGATTCTAATATAAATCTTCGAATCAGTGAAACAATCATACGGAATTTGAATATGGTTTTAGATGAACAGTCAGTGAACATCACCGACCCACAAAACAGCTTTATAAAAGACTCAATAATGAAGTAAAATAATTCGCAAACATCAGCATTATTCAAAATCAGTGTTATATGGAAAAAAATTAGACAACTTTCACTTTTTTCTTATGTATAAAAAAGCAACTTATTCGGTTTTCATCAATAAATTGCTTTTCGTATATTTTAATTGATTTCTTATTGTTGACTCATTCGTTTGATAAAGAAATAAACAACTTAGTAAACTAAACGGAGCACTATTTTGTCTGATAAATTTCCGAACCGGATCGACAGGAACTTTATCATATGAAATATAAAGTTCTTCACCCATATCTCTCCTTTAATTACGCCCCATCTGTGGCCGTACAATAATCGTATCCCCATGTTTACTCGAAATATCCTTACACATTCTCAAAATTCAATCCTCAGCCCCAAGTACCACATAAAAACCGTATGAACAAAGTTCCCTAGTTCAGAGCATCAGCAATTGTCGGAACAGCAATCGGTAAGCATAAAATACCACATAGAACTTGATGCTTATTTCAACACAGGTAATTATTGGCTATCCTTTCAATACATCATTTTACAATCTTTTAGATACTCACCGAAACTCTTAATTTCATGGAAAAATATATTATCACTATAAACTAAAGTCAACCTTTTAAAAATATCCCTAGAGCTTTTCCGAAGGTTCAACAAAAAACCTTAGCAGCGCAATTTAAAATGGTTTGAATTATCCCGTTGTCAATATTTTGGCTAAAATATTATCAGACTTAGTTGGCATATGTACACTCTAAGCACACTGCCACGATATATCCATTTTCCATAAGTTTTTATAGAATAGACGAACTGTAGTTAGCAAAAGAATCCAGGACGAGCATTTACTTCTATTTCAGACACAGTAGCAAAGTGGATAACGCGATGCCGTTTTTAGAGAAAGGTACTGGGTTCGAATCTTGAAGTCGACATCGACTGTGGGACGCAGATACATCCAGCTTATTAGTCCTAAATAAGACAAAAACGCGCGTCTGAAGCTTCACTGCTAGCCACAGTCCATGTTTTCAATGTAAACTTTGAAGCTCAATCCGTTTGGTTACTAAACAAACATGTATATTATGGTAAATATTTGTATTTAATAAACTATAGAATTAGTTTGTTTGTATCTTCAACACTAATTTGTATCTTTTGAGAAAAATTTAAAATCCGTAGAGGAAACCTTCAAACTTAAAATTCTAATTATTTATTCTGTAGCCACTTCAGACGCTTACAATTATTTAAACACAATGAAATCAAAAAGCATGTAGTCCTTTCGATTTTGGAATCTACAAATGTCATTTCTCAAAGTTACGAAGTAGTTCATATCGTACGACTAAATAAACCACTAACTCTATGATAGGCATTAGGATATCATATAATTAACATAAGTCAGGGAACAAATATTTGAAAAGCTTTATAAATATCATAATCAAACAATCTATTCCCTATTACATAAAGTTACGTATCTTCAGATTCAATGTGATATAACGAAAGACATATGAAAAGTGTGAAACTCACTGACATACGCCTGTTACCCTTCTCGGAGAACCAGAGGCCGCACCCCATGATTCTCCAACAAAAAAATAAAACTCGAATGAATTGTATATGACAGAATATAAACATTCGTGGAATGAAAATAGGAACCAGAAATTAAATAAAGAACAGCGAACTGAATAATAACATAGACGTCGAGCTATCGGGTTATATGTATCGTGCAAAACTGACAAGAAGAATGAAAAATAAAAAGCACATGAAGAAACGGTAACTGATAACGAGTGGAAAAACAGAAACCAAAAACATTGTATTAAAATAAGACATAAAAATATTCCACAAAGAAAATATGTGAAGGAAAAATAAGAAGCCATCAGGGTGAAGAGATGGATAGGCAAACGCCCAAAAAAAGACTGCATTTAGGCATAAGGCCCACAGTCAAGCCTCCTGGAAATTAAGGAGGATAGAATGCGAGGGAAGAGAGACGAGAGTTTATCCTTAGTTCTGTGATGTTGTTAGGAAGTTCACTATTGTATTTCGGAATATATTAGGGCCATATGCTCAAACTATCTGCGACCAAACACTGGAATAGTGTGAAAGTTTGTACGTAATTAAAATTTGATGTCACGGCCATTTTTATTCGTTATCACACAAACTCAATACAGTTTTCTTGCTTTTAAAGGTCTTCTGGATAATGGAAAGAGGAAACGACCACATAGGAGGGAACGGCGGAATATTAGTTTTGTGGCCACAGGATGGACTCAGTGCATCTGAAGGGATAGGAATACTAATGTTACTGTACATGTCAGTGGATTGATGGATGCACTTTACCACGAGTGATTCTCAGGAGGTCATACTTCTGCTTATCCAGATGGAAAGGGAGTAGGTGTGCATTGTGGATCCTAAGTCTGAGTCGAAACCACAAGATAGTGAAGTGGTCAGTAGGATATAAGTTTCAGGAGGGCCTTGGATTTCATCTAAGGATGGACTTTGGATATCTCGGATTTGCTCATGGATGCTTGGGATGGGATAACGGGGAGTAGGTTGCAATCCAAGCTGTCAGGAGCATACTCGTATCGTATGTCCTGTACGAAAACACTCACTCAACAACGGATACTAGATCACCACAACTGTTCTGGAACATTTTTCGCCAATTAAATGCCTTGGCGTTCCACCCTTGCAATGGACCCCAAAACAGTCGATAGACGTCCATGAAATCGAAGGCTATCGTCCAGCACTCATTGGACGTAAATAAATAATTCCAGTTTGGCTTTTAAAGCTAGGTAGTCAATTTCAACGCTGAGAAGCCCCGTTTCCACACCAGGACCCAACTTTATTTGCTTTTGTGTCAAATAAATTGTTTAATCTCTTGTCTTGATATCACGTGTTGGTCTTATGAAGTCCATGTAGTCCCGACCAGGAGCTGGTTGTCACGAAACGAAAGTGACTGCCAGATGACAGGTCTACGTATGGCATGTTGTGGTAAGATAAGGTTCTACAATTTTACATTCCGGTAATGCCAACCTGAGAAATTTCTCGCTTGTTAGTGTAGGCCATTAATTCTCAATACTTCGTGGCTGTGAAGAGTTTCCCTGACAAGAATCCCGTCAACTATCTAGAGAAGCATTTCGGTCGACTCCATTGCTTGGTTTGTTGTAGTCAGGGCTTGTCAATGAGTGTAGGTGGTGTGGGGTCCTTGGAATCGTGACTGGCCATCGAGGTCATCGCTTGAGAGGTGTTTGTTCATACTCACTGTCAGCAGATTTTAGAGACCATCTAACTTCGGTTCAGTCTTCAGACGTCCCTATTTATTGGGTTGTAAAACTGTAAACAGTCTCTGTCATTACTTTACTGGCTCTATATGGTATGTGCGTTTCTAGAGGATGGGTGGTGACCTGTCTCTTATATTGTAGGTCTCCCTACGATTGTGGTATCCAACCCTCTGACTTGGTTGTGACAAGTACGCTTCTACAGGACACTGACGTCCCTGTCCACCGCACCAGAAACTTAGTCTCGTAGTTGCTTAGCTGACTGCGAGCTACCCCCGGTCATAATCACTCAACAGCTACTGTGTAGTACTGACTAGTATGAGGCGCACCAGGGACGTGAATTCTAATTATGTATAGAAAAGGACGAGGTACTGTGTTCTAAGATTAGGAGGGTGGGAAGTTCAGAGTCCTGAATCAGGTTAGACGGTAAACAATACAATAGTTGGGCATCTTGGTCATCTCGCATCACACCAAGCCCAAAGTTTGTCTAGATTTAAGCGCAAACCGACGGGCTATGCACTACAACAATCGACATTCATTGAGCCAGTAAGCTGTCTTTATTTCTTCAACATGGCTGTTTGGTTAGACATGATGTAGATATTGGTTAACTCGCATGTATTGGTGCCACCGAGATTGTCTTCTCCGTGATCATATAAACCTTGGAGTGCGTTCTCACGACACAAGTACACCAATCTTGTTGAGGGCTGGTCTCATGTGCGACTAAAGTGTGTTCATTGTTTGATTCACGACTAATCGTTTCTGTATGCCTGACTACTCATTTGTTGGTCTGTTAGTGTTGAGCCCGTGATCATTGCAAGTGTAGCGGGATTGTGTTGTCTCTTCGGTCAAGATCTCAGCAAAGAAATAAGTGGGGATCGTCCAGTCTCGACACCCGGATATGTTCTCGCCCAAGAAAGACTGTGTTTAGACATAAGGCCCACAGTCAGGCCTCCTGGATATTTAAGCGGATAGAATGCGAGGGAAGAGAGACGAGAGTTTATGCTTAGTTCTGTGGTGTTGTTTGGGAGTTCATTATTGTATTTCGGACTATGTTAGGGCCATATGCTCAATCAATCTGCATCGAGAGGTAAAACCAATGTAGTTGTTGTAATTAGCGATTTTGGATTACGCATGGTGAGATTGTGACATAATAGCATCGTAGTGAACCGTGAAAGGAGTGAGTGTGAAACTTAAAGGTGTATGGGACTACTTAGGTGGTCGGTGAGAGTTACATTGTGAAGCTTCTGGTGAATTGGGAGTTAGATTAGACTCAGTCAGACCCATATTTTATTATTTCAGTGCCAATCGGTGTGACGAATTCTCCTCATGTTGGCCACAAAGGAGTTATTAACCAAGTCAGTCAGTGAAGTCTTTCCTGACATCTAATGCTTTGGAATTGACAAGTAGACAATTTATGCAGCACGTCGCCGTTTCGTATCTTACTGGGACAGGACTTTTCACTTTGCACAAAACAATGTGGTCTTTTTATTGAAGCTATTGTTGTGTTGGTACTTTGTAGTTTTCTCCAATCAGGATAGATTTCAGAGGCATATAACGACAGACATTGATCATGTGTGGTTAAATCTACGAATAACTCATGCAAGCACTAGTACTGTTGAAAAAACTTTGAGGTTGTATTTAATGAGAGGGAATTTGTGTTCAATTCATGCACTAATATTTTACGATACTTAATGTAACCCCAGACTGTGCATCGATCCATCAGTTTCATTCTGAACACTGTGTGCAAAAATCATGCCTCCAAACTACACCTCAGATAGGCGTAGAACATGTAAATCCACACACAGCATAGAAGTAGGATAGAAGGCCTGATAGAAGTTAACAATCAATTCAGGGTTTGGGGGACTTTTGTTTTATCTGTTCAAAACCTCTGTTGGGCGGTAATCTAGAACCTACATCAAAATGTCCAGAACTACTCACAAGATCTATGTTGGGAATTTGCCTCCAGATACCAAAACTCGAGATATCGAGAATCTATTTTCAAAGTATGGTCCGATTGCAGCAATCGATCTGAAAGCTGGACAAAGACGTGGTCCACCGTTTGCATTCGTTGAGTTCGAAGACGAGCTGTAAGTTGTGTTTATATGACGTGGACTTTCCCAGTGATGCGTCAGATGCCGTTCGTGGACGCGACGGATACAACTTTGATGGGTACGCCTTGCGAGTTGAGTTACCACGTACTGGAGGTTTTAACAATGGGAATGGCGGTCCCAACCCTAACCAGTTCCGGAGAGGAGGTTTCAATCGCGGGGGTGGTGGGGCTAGTGGCCCTTCAAGGAGGTCAGACTTCCGTGTAATTGTCACGGGTTTGCCACCCACTGGTAGTTGGCAAGATCTCAAGGATCACATGCGTGAAGCTGGAGATGTTGGATATGCTGATGTGTTCCGTGATGGCACCGGTGTGGTTGAATTCCTAAGGTACGAGGACATGAAGTATACTATTAGACGTCTGGACGACTCCAAGTTTCGTTCTCATGAGGTATGTTTGTCGGTCATAGTAATTCAAACTTTGTAGGGGGAATCCTCGTATATCCGTGTCCGCGAGGAGAGGGCTGGAGGGTCTCGTTCCAGGTCTCGGTCGTATGGCTCACCACGGAGAGGTCGATCCTACGATTCGTGCTCTAGGTCAATCAGCCCTCGACGATAAGACACTGGACAAGTGTGAAAGTTTGTACGTAATTAAAATTTGATGTCACGGCCATTTTTATTCGTTATCACACAAACTCAATACAGTTTTCTTGCTTTTAAAGGTCTTCTGGATAATGTAAAGAGGAAACGACCACATAGGAGGGAACGGCGGAATATTAGTTTTGTGGCCACAGGATGGACTCAGTGCATCTGAAGGGATAGGAATACTAATGTTACTGTACATGTCAGTGGATTGATGGATGCACTTTACCACGAGTGATTCTCAGGAGGTCATACTTCTGCTTATCCAGATGGAAAGGGAGTAGGTGTGCATTGTGGATCCTAAGTCTGAGTCGAAACCACAAGATAGTGAAGTGGTCAGTAGGATATAAGTTTCAGGAGGGCCTTGGATTTCATCTAAGGATGGACTTTGGATATCTCGGATTTGCTCATGGATGCTTGGGATGGGATAACGGGGAGTAGGTTGCAATCCAAGCTGTCAGGAGCATACTCGTATCGTATGTCCTGTACGAAAACACTCACTCAACAACGGATACTAGATCACCACAACTGTTCTGGAACATTTTTCGCCAATTAAATGCCTTGGCGTTCCACCCTTGCAATGGACCCCAAAACAGTCGATAGACGTCCATGAAATCGAAGGCTATCGTCCAGCACTCATTGGACGTAAATAAATAATTCCAGTTTGGCTTTTAAAGCTAGGTAGTCAATTTCAACGCTGAGAAGCCCCGTTTCCACACCAGGACCCAACTTTATTTGCTTTGGTGTCAAATAAATTGTTTAATCTCTTGTCTTGATATCACGTGTTGGTCTTATGAAGTCCATGTAGTCCCGACCAGGAGCTGGTTGTCACGAAACGAAAGTGACTGCCAGATGACAGGTCTACGTATGGCATGTTGTGGTAAGATAAGGTTCTACAATTTTACATTCCGGTAATGCCAACCTGAGAAATTTCTCGCTTGTTAGTGTAGGCCATTAATTCTCAATACTTCGTGGCTGTGAAGAGTTTCCCTGACAAGAATCCCGTCAACTATCTAGAGAAGCATTTCGGTCGACTCCATTGCTTGGTTTGTTGTAGTCAGGGCTTGTCAATGAGTGTAGGTGGTGTGGGGTCCTTGGAATCGTGACTGGCCATCGAGGTCATCGCTTGAGAGGTGTTTGTTCATACTCACTGTCAGCAGATTTTAGAGACCATCTAACTTCGGTTCAGTCTTCAGACGTCCCTATTTATTGGGTTGTAAAATTGTAAACAGTCTCTGTCATTACTTTACTGGCTCTATATGGTATGTGCGTTTCTAGAGGATGGGTGGTGACCTGTCTCTTATATTGTAGGTCTCCCTACGATTGTGGTATCCAACCCTCTGACTTGGTTGTGACAAGTACGCTTCTACAGGACACTGACGTCCCTGTCCACCGCACCAGAAACTTAGTCTCGTAGTTGCTTAGCTGACTGCGAGCTACCCCCGGTCATAATCACTCAACAGCTACTGTGTAGTACTGACTAGTATGAGGCGCACCAGGGACGTGAATTCTAATTATGTATAGAAAAGGACGAGGTACTGTGTTCTAAGATTAGGAGGGTGGGAAGTTCAGAGTCCTGAATCAGGTTAGACGGTAAACAATACAATAGTTGGGCATCTTGGTCATCTCGCATCACACCAAGCCCAAAGTTTGTCTAGATTTAAGCGCAAACCGACGGGCTATGCACTACAACAATCGACATTCATTGAGCCAGTAAGCTGTCTTTATTTCTTCAACATGGCTGTTTGGTTAGACATGATGTAGATATTGGTTAACTCGCATGTATTGGTGCCACCGAGATTGTCTTCTCCGTGATCATATAAACCTTGGAGTGCGTTCTCACGACACAAGTACACCAATCTTGTTGAGGGCTGGTCTCATTTGCGACTAAAGTGTGTTCATTGTTTGATTCACGACTAATCGTTTCTGTATGCCTGACTACTCATTTGTTGGTCTGTTAGTGTTGAGCCCGTGATCATTGCAAGTGTAGCGGGATTGTGTTGTCTCTTCGGTCAAGATCTCAGCAAAGAAATAAGTGGGGATCGTCCAGTCTCGACACCCGGATATGTTCTCGCCCAAGAAAGACTGTGTTTAGACATAAGGCCCACAGTCAGGCCTCCTGGATATTTAAGCGGATAGAATGCGAGGGAAGAGAGACGAGAGTTTATGCTTAGTTCTGTGGTGTTGTTTGGGAGTTCATTATTGTATTTCGGACTATGTTAGGGCCATATGCTCAATCAATCTGCATCGAGAGGTAAAACCAATGTAGTTGTTGTAATTAGCGATTTTGGATTACGCATGGTGAGATTGTGACATAATAGCATCGTAGTGAACCGTGAAAGGAGTGAGTGTGAAACTTAAAGGTGTATGGGACTACTTAGGTGGTCGGTGAGAGTTACATTGTGAAGCTTCTGGTGAATTGGGAGTTAGATTAGACTCAGTCAGACCCATATTTTATTATTTCAGTGCCAATCGGTGTGACGAATTCTCCTCATGTTGGCCACAAAGGAGTTATTAACCAAGTCAGTCAGTGAAGTCTTTCCTGACATCTAATGCTTTGGAATTGACAAGTAGACAATTTATGCAGCACGTCGCCGTTTCGTATCTTACTGGGACAGGACTTTTCACTTTGCACAAAACAATGTGGTCTTTTTATTGAAGCTATTGTTGTGTTGGTACTTTGTAGTTTTCTCCAATCAGGATAGATTTCAGAGGCATATAACGACAGACATTGATCATGTGTGGTTAAATCTACGAATAACTCATGCAAGCACTAGTACTGTTGAAAAAACTTTGAGGTTGTATTTAATGAGAGGGAATTTGTGTTCAATTCATGCACTAATATTTTACGATACTTAATGTAACTCCAGACTGTGCATCGATCCATCAGTTTCATTCTGAACACTGTGTGCAAAAATCATGCCTCCAAACTACACCTCAGATAGGCGTAGAACATGTAAATCCACACACAGCATAGAAGTAGGATAGAAGGCCTGATAGAAGTTAACAATCAATTCAGGGTTTGGGGGACTTTTGTTTTATCTGTTCAAAACCTCTGTTGGGCGGTAATCTAGAACCTACATCAAAATGTCCAGAACTACTCACAAGATCTATGTTGGGAATTTGCCTCCAGATACCAAAACTCGAGATATCGAGAATCTATTTTCAAAGTATGGTCCGATTGCAGCAATCGATCTGAAAGCTGGACAAAGACGTGGTCCACCGTTTGCATTCGTTGAGTTCGAAGACGAGCTGTAAGTTGTGTTTATATGACGTGGGCTTTCCCAGTGATGCGTCAGATGCCGTTCGTGGACGCGACGGATACAACTTTGATGGGTACGCCTTGCGAGTTGAGTTACCACGTACTGGAGGTTTTAACAATGGGAATGGCGGTCCCAACCCTAACCAGTTCCGGAGAGGAGGTTTCAATCGCGGGGGTGGTGGGGCTAGTGGCCCTTCAAGGAGGTCAGACTTCCGTGTAATTGTCACGGGTTTGCCACCCACTGGTAGTTGGCAAGATCTCAAGGATCACATGCGTGAAGCTGGAGATGTTGGATATGCTGATGTGTTCCGTGATGGCACCGGTGTGGTTGAATTCCTAAGGTACGAGGACATGAAGTATGCTATTAGACGTCTGGACGACTCCAAGTTTCGTTCTCATGAGGTATGTTTGTCGGTCATAGTAATTCAAACTTTGTAGGGGGAATCCTCGTATATCCGTGTCCGCGAGGAGAGGGCTGGAGGGTCTCGTTCCAGGTCTCGGTCGTATGGCTCACCACGGAGAGGTCGATCCTACGATTCGTGCTCTAGGTCAATCAGCCCTCGACGATAAGACACTGGACAAGTGTGAAAGTTTGTACGTAATTAAAATTTGATGTCACGGCCATTTTTATTCGTTATCACACAAACTCAATACAGTTTTCTTGCTTTTAAAGGTCTTCTGGATAATGGAAAGAGGAAACGACCACATAGGAGGGAACGGCGGAATATTAGTTTTGTGGCCACAGGATGGACTCAGTGCATCTGAAGGGATAGGAATACTAATGTTACTGTACATGTCAGTGGATTGATGGATGCACTTTACCACGAGTGATTCTCAGGAGGTCATACTTCTGCTTATCCAGATGGAAAGGGAGTAGGTGTGCATTGTGGATCCTAAGTCTGAGTCGAAACCACAAGATAGTGAAGTGGTCAGTAGGATATAAGTTTCAGGAGGGCCTTGGATTTCATCTAAGGATGGACTTTGGATATCTCGGATTTGCTCATGGATGCTTGGGATGGGATAACGGGGAGTAGGTTGCAATCCAAGCTGTCAGGAGCATACTCGTATCGTATGTCCTGTACGAAAACACTCACTCAACAACGGATACTAGATCACCACAACTGTTCTGGAACATTTTTCGCCAATTAAATGCCTTGGCGTTCCACCCTTGCAATGGACCCCAAAACAGTCGATAGACGTCCATGAAATCGAAGGCTATCGTCCAGCACTCATTGGACGTAAATAAATAATTCCAGTTTGGCTTTTAAAGCTAGGTAGTCAATTTCAACGCTGAGAAGCCCCGTTTCCACACCAGGACCCAACTTTATTTGCTTTGGTGTCAAATAAATTGTCTAATCTCTTGTCTTGATATCACGTGTTGGTCTTATGAAGTCCATGTAGTCCCGACCAGGAGCTGGTTGTCACGAAACGAAAGTGACTGCCAGATGACAGGTCTACGTATGGCATGTTGTGGTAAGATAAGGTTCTACAATTTTACATTCCGGTAATGCCAACCTGAGAAATTTCTCGCTTGTTAGTGTAGGCCATTAATTCTCAATACTTCGTGGCTGTGAAGAGTTTCCCTGACAAGAATCCCGTCAACTATCTAGAGAAGCATTTCGGTCGACTCCATTGCTTGGTTTGTTGTAGTCAGGGCTTGTCAATGAGTGTAGGTGGTGTGGGGTCCTTGGAATCGTGACTGGCCATCGAGGTCATCGCTTGAGAGGTGTTTGTTCATACTCACTGTCAGCAGATTTTAGAGACCATCTAACTTCGGTTCAGTCTTCAGACGTCCCTATTTATTGGGTTGTAAAACTGTAAACAGTCTCTGTCATTACTTTACTGGCTCTATATGGTATGTGCGTTTCTAGAGGATGGGTGGTGACCTGTCTCTTATATTGTAGGTCTCCCTACGATTGTGGTATCCAACCCTCTGACTTGGTTGTGACAAGTACGCTTCTACAGGACACTGACGTCCCTGTCCACCGCACCAGAAACTTAGTCTCGTAGTTGCTTAGCTGACTGCGAGCTACCCCCGGTCATAATCACTCAACAGCTACTGTGTAGTACTGACTAGTATGAGGCGCACCAGGGACGTGAATTCTAATTATGTATAGAAAAGGACGAGGTACTGTGTTCTAAGATTAGGAGGGTGGGAAGTTCAGAGTCCTGAATCAGGTTAGACGGTAAACAATACAATAGTTGGGCATCTTGGTCATCTCGCATCACACCAAGCCCAAAGTTTGTCTAGATTTAAGCGCAAACCGACGGGCTATGCACTACAACAATCGACATTCATTGAGCCAGTAAGCTGTCTTTATTTCTTCAACATGGCTGTTTGGTTAGACATGATGTAGATATTGGTTAACTCGCATGTATTGGTGCCACCGAGATTGTCTTCTCCGTGATCATATAAACCTTGGAGTGCGTTCTCACGACACAAGTACACCAATCTTGTTGAGGGCTGGTCTCATTTGCGACTAAAGTGTGTTCATTGTTTGATTCACGACTAATCGTTTCTGTATGCCTGACTACTCATTTGTTGGTCTGTTAGTGTTGAGCCCGTGATCATTGCAAGTGTAGCGGGATTGTGTTGTCTCTTCGGTCAAGATCTCAGCAAAGAAATAAGTGGGGATCGTCCAGTCTCGACACCCGGATATGTTCTCGCCCAAGAAAGACTGTATTTAGACATAAGGCCCACAGTCAGGCCTCCTGGATATTTAAGCGGATAGAATGCGAGGGAAGAGAGACGAGAGTTTATGCTTAGTTCTGTGGTGTTGTTTGGGAGTTCATTATTGTATTTCGGACTATGTTAGGGCCATATGCTCAATCAATCTGCATCGAGAGGTAAAACCAATGTAGTTGTTGTAATTAGCGATTTTGGATTACGCATGGTGAGATTGTGACATAATAGCATCGTAGTGAACCGTGAAAGGAGTGAGTGTGAAACTTAAAGGTGTATGGGACTACTTAGGTGGTCGGTGAGAGTTACATTGTGAAGCTTCTGGTGAATTGGGAGTTAGATTAGACTCAGTCAGACCCATATTTTATTATTTCAGTGCCAATCGGTGTGACGAATTCTCCTCATGTTGGCCACAAAGGAGTTATTAACCAAGTCAGTCAGTGAAGTCTTTCCTGACATCTAATGCTTTGGAATTGACAAGTAGACAATTTATGCAGCACGTCGCCGTTTCGTATCTTACTGGGACAGGACTTTTCACTTTGCACAAAACAATGTGGTCTTTTTATTGAAGCTATTGTTGTGTTGGTACTTTGTAGTTTTCTCCAATCAGGATAGATTTCAGAGGCATATAACGACAGACATTGATCATGTGTGGTTAAATCTACGAATAACTCATGCAAGCACTAGTACTGTTGAAAAAACTTTGAGGTTGTATTTAATGAGAGGGAATTTGTGTTCAATTCATGCACTAATATTTTACGATACTTAATGTAACTCCAGACTGTGCATCGATCCATCAGTTTCATTCTGAACACTGTGTGCAAAAATCATGCCTCCAAACTACACCTCAGATAGGCGTAGAACATGTAAATCCACACACAGCATAGAAGTAGGATAGAAGGCCTGATAGAAGTTAACAATCAATTCAGGGTTTGGGGGACTTTTGTTTTATCTGTTCAAAACCTCTGTTGGGCGGTAATCTAGAACCTACATCAAAATGTCCAGAACTACTCACAAGATCTATGTTGGGAATTTGCCTCCAGATACCAAAACTCGAGATATCGAGAATCTATTTTCAAAGTATGGTCCGATTGCAGCAATCGATCTGAAAGCTGGACAAAGACGTGGTCCACCGTTTGCATTCGTTGAGTTCGAAGACGAGCTGTAAGTTGTGTTTATATGACGTGGGCTTTCCCAGTGATGCGTCAGATGCCGTTCGTGGACGCGACGGATACAACTTTGATGGGTACGCCTTGCGAGTTGAGTTACCACGTACTGGAGGTTTTAACAATGGGAATGGCGGTCCCAACCCTAACCAGTTCCGGAGAGGAGGTTTCAATCGCGGGGGTGGTGGGGCTAGTGGCCCTTCAAGGAGGTCAGACTTCCGTGTAATTGTCACGGGTTTGCCACCCACTGGTAGTTGGCAAGATCTCAAGGATCACATGCGTGAAGCTGGAGATGTTGGATATGCTGATGTGTTCCGTGATGGCACCGGTGTGGTTGAATTCCTAAGGTACGAGGACATGAAGTATGCTATTAGACGTCTGGACGACTCCAAGTTTCGTTCTCATGAGGTATGTTTGTCGGTCATAGTAATTCAAACTTTGTAGGGGGAATCCTCGTATATCCGTGTCCGCGAGGAGAGGGCTGGAGGGTCTCGTTCCAGGTCTCGGTCGTATGGCTCACCACGGAGAGGTCGATCCTACGATTCGTGCTCTAGGTCAATCAGCCCTCGACGATAAGACACTGGACAAGTGTGAAAGTTTGTACGTAATTAAAATTTGATGTCACGGCCATTTTTATTCGTTATCACACAAACTCAATACAGTTTTCTTGCTTTTAAAGGTCTTCTGGATAATGTAAAGAGGAAACGACCACATAGGAGGGAACGGCGGAATATTAGTTTTGTGGCCACAGGATGGACTCAGTGCATCTGAAGGGATAGGAATACTAATGTTACTGTACATGTCAGTGGATTGATGGATGCACTTTACCACGAGTGATTCTCAGGAGGTCATACTTCTGCTTATCCAGATGGAAAGGGAGTAGGTGTGCATTGTGGATCCTAAGTCTGAGTCGAAACCACAAGATAGTGAAGTGGTCAGTAGGATATAAGTTTCAGGAGGGCCTTGGATTTCATCTAAGGATGGACTTTGGATATCTCGGATTTGCTCATGGATGCTTGGGATGGGATAACGGGGAGTAGGTTGCAATCCAAGCTGTCAGGAGCATACTCGTATCGTATGTCCTGTACGAAAACACTCACTCAACAACGGATACTAGATCACCACAACTGTTCTGGAACATTTTTCGCCAATTAAATGCCTTGGCGTTCCACCCTTGCAATGGACCCCAAAACAGTCGATAGACGTCCATGAAATCGAAGGCTATCGTCCAGCACTCATTGGACGTAAATAAATAATTCCAGTTTGGCTTTTAAAGCTAGGTAGTCAATTTCAACGCTGAGAAGCCCCGTTTCCACACCAGGACCCAACTTTATTTGCTTTGGTGTCAAATAAATTGTTTAATCTCTTGTCTTGATATCACGTGTTGGTCTTATGAAGTCCATGTAGTCCCGACCAGGAGCTGGTTGTCACGAAACGAAAGTGACTGCCAGATGACAGGTCTACGTATGGCATGTTGTGGTAAGATAAGGTTCTACAATTTTACATTCCGGTAATGCCAACCTGAGAAATTTCTCGCTTGTTAGTGTAGGCCATTAATTCTCAATACTTCGTGGCTGTGAAGAGTTTCCCTGACAAGAATCCCGTCAACTATCTAGAGAAGCATTTCGGTCGACTCCATTGCTTGGTTTGTTGTAGTCAGGGCTTGTCAATGAGTGTAGGTGGTGTGGGGTCCTTGGAATCGTGACTGGCCATCGAGGTCATCGCTTGAGAGGTGTTTGTTCATACTCACTGTCAGCAGATTTTAGAGACCATCTAACTTCGGTTCAGTCTTCAGACGTCCCTATTTATTGGGTTGTAAAATTGTAAACAGTCTCTGTCATTACTTTACTGGCTCTATATGGTATGTGCGTTTCTAGAGGATGGGTGGTGACCTGTCTCTTATATTGTAGGTCTCCCTACGATTGTGGTATCCAACCCTCTGACTTGGTTGTGACAAGTACGCTTCTACAGGACACTGACGTCCCTGTCCACCGCACCAGAAACTTAGTCTCGTAGTTGCTTAGCTGACTGCGAGCTACCCCCGGTCATAATCACTCAACAGCTACTGTGTAGTACTGACTAGTATGAGGCGCACCAGGGACGTGAATTCTAATTATGTATAGAAAAGGACGAGGTACTGTGTTCTAAGATTAGGAGGGTGGGAAGTTCAGAGTCCTGAATCAGGTTAGACGGTAAACAATACAATAGTTGGGCATCTTGGTCATCTCGCATCACACCAAGCCCAAAGTTTGTCTAGATTTAAGCGCAAACCGACGGGCTATGCACTACAACAATCGACATTCATTGAGCCAGTAAGCTGTCTTTATTTCTTCAACATGGCTGTTTGGTTAGACATGATGTAGATATTGGTTAACTCGCATGTATTGGTGCCACCGAGATTGTCTTCTCCGTGATCATATAAACCTTGGAGTGCGTTCTCACGACACAAGTACACCAATCTTGTTGAGGGCTGGTCTCATTTGCGACTAAAGTGTGTTCATTGTTTGATTCACGACTAATCGTTTCTGTATGCCTGACTACTCATTTGTTGGTCTGTTAGTGTTGAGCCCGTGATCATTGCAAGTGTAGCGGGATTGTGTTGTCTCTTCGGTCAAGATCTCAGCAAAGAAATAAGTGGGGATCGTCCAGTCTCGACACCCGGATATGTTCTCGCCCAAGAAAGACTGTATTTAGACATAAGGCCCACAGTCAGGCCTCCTGGATATTTAAGCGGATAGAATGCGAGGGAAGAGAGACGAGAGTTTATGCTTAGTTCTGTGGTGTTGTTTGGGAGTTCATTATTTTATTTCGGACTATGTTAGGGCCATATGCTCAATCAATCTGCATCGAGAGGTAAAACCAATGTAGTTGTTGTAATTAGCGATTTTGGATTACGCATGGTGAGATTGTGACATAATAGCATCGTAGTGAACCGTGAAAGGAGTGAGTGTGAAACTTAAAGGTGTATGGGACTACTTAGGTGGTCGGTGAGAGTTACATTGTGAAGCTTCTGGTGAATTGGGAGTTAGATTAGACTCAGTCAGACCCATATTTTATTATTTCAGTGCCAATCGGTGTGACGAATTCTCCTCATGTTGGCCACAAAGGAGTTATTAACCAAGTCAGTCAGTGAAGTCTTTCCTGACATCTAATGCTTTGGAATTGACAAGTAGACAATTTATGCAGCACGTGGCCGTTTCGTAGCTGCCGGGGACCGTCTTCTGCGTCATGTTATGAACCATATGGTGTTCTTATTGTTTCGGCTTCTTTTTGAGTTATATTCCGCTCAGTTTTTGATGTAAATTCTTTGCGGAGCGAATGTTTTGAATGCTTTTCCTGTTGTTTTGTCCTGTTATCAGTTGTGTCTTCCTTTGCTCGGGAAAAATGTATAGCATAGTGTTTCGTTTTCTGGATTTTCAGTTTGTAGTTTAAAATATCGAACCAAATCCTGGGTCTTCACTATAAGTTATCGTCCAATTGGAACACAGGAATGACATCATTTCGTTATATCTTAGGAAATATGGTTAAATTAGCGGTTGCCTACTCTTTTGTTTGAAAATGAGCAACATTAGTGCTAATTTAGGTAAAGCAGCTTGTTGTCGTTTTTCTAACAGTAATACGTCATGCAATTTCTCTTAATATATAAGATTTCAATGAAAAGCTATGTATGGAACGTTGCAGAGAGGTATTTAACGTGTTTATTCAACACCGAAACACGCCAATTGCCTTATTAAGTTTTTTATGGTATCTAGTCATCGATATCTCGTTTATTTTCAATTCTAAGTGAAGAGGAACGACTTATGCACGCATGCATACAAAAACCAACTTTTCTTTCTTATTTGTGAAGCTGTTACGCATCCAGAAAAGTATCAGTTCGTTCGAGTGGGCCTACGGCAACCGGTTTGTAACTAATATTAAAGGCGAAACAACTAATTATAAAACAGTAACGTATAAGTGGAGTATTAGAATGCCTTCGGGGCTGTCGATTATTGTCAATTTCTATCCTTAAGTAACGATAATTCTTTCGTCGTTATTCTGAAGGGAATCTGCGCAAAATCTAAGTGCTGATTACGCCGTTCAGAGTAACGAAAAGAGCTCCATGACCAAACCATTCAGCTCAGAACAAAACTCCACCAAAATCCCTCACTTGAGCTACAGATCCCCTCCCACCATCTTAGTTTGTAACTCATACCAACTATATTTCTGAGTTTCTAAATATAGGATTATGGTCTCAGTACCCAGTGCTATGGTTTGTTTCCTTAATTTGCGTTATTGAAACATTTCACTGGTGAGCAACGCAACTTTTAAACGCCGGAAACTATTTTATGCACAGCGAAAACGCTTAGTCTTTGTTTTTGAAAGCACATTATTTAACATCTGAAAGACTTATAGTGGAAAGTGGACTTGCTTTGTAATCTGGCTAAAGTTTAGAAGTCCATGATATCCTTCATTTCCCTAGAATATTTTGTAACTGCTGACAATCATACGAATATGCACAGCAACTTGCACTAGCTAAGTAGGCCGTATGCATGAACTAAGTGATGTCGTGTCTCAAGAACTCGATGTATAAACTTTGGGCTGGAAACAGCCAGACTATGAGGTCACGAATGACTAATACAATTTCTACTGACGGAATAACTCCTTGTACTCTTAGAATGCAGTTATTCCCTAGAGTAGATTGTTTCGGCAATTATTTCCGGTCAATCGTCATTAACATTAAACGTGCTGGAGTTACTCAGGTTCATTATATTCTGTAACTTGCCAAGGTCTCCAAAAAACAGAAGCATGTTAACGAAACGACCCAAGTGGATCTTTTAGTGAGATGAGGATGCTTAGAATACTCAAATGATGTAGTCTTGGTCGGTGAAGACGCTGATAAAATACAGTCTTGGTAGCACTAAGCAACAATGCGAGGATGTTGAAAATGCGTTTCTCTCCCTCTAAATGTAGACTGTTGCTTCAGGACTAACCTGCGTCAACACCTAAACTAAGGCTAGAGAGTGTAGTCGAACGCGTCGACAACTTCACTTAACATAGAAGCCTGATCAACCCTGATGAATTGGTCTCTGACGAAGTTTGTGCATGGATTCAAAAACGTCTTTTGGCTTATACAGACTAACGTCACCTATGGCGAAGGCGAGATATCCGTCTATCAATTAAGGGATGAGTGTACTGCGCAGCAGTTAGTTGTCTTCTACTTTACAGCCGCAAAACGTGGCCATTAAGAGTAGAAGATACTCACCAGTTACTAGTATTTGGTCACATGTGAATATTCATCGACTGAGATGGTTGGAGGCTCTGGGTGACGTGGCTCAAAAGCGATCACAATGGCGTAGGTATATATACTCTTCGTCTTCTTTTAAACCGTGAGATTAAAGTTGCTTTACATATTTCTACCAACTACTTTCTTCTTGTACTGTATCCTTATACACAATCTTCCTTTTATATATTGCTACGATTGAAGTAACTACTTCTATGAATTTGGTTTTCACCTTGTTGTGCTAATGAGGTGTAGCAACGTGGGCCGATGCATATATGTGCCTGGTCCTATGCAGTAGCTAAGGCGAAAGAAGCGATAACTTGACAGCTTTAACAACTACAATATCCAATAATTTCCCAATATTTCTTCTAATAACCGTGACTATTAAGTATGAATGAACCTAGTCCATTCTTGAGTCAGTCTGCTACAACGTAGGACCAGGCACATATATGGATCGGTCCAAGTTGCTATACATCATTAGCACAACAAGATGAACACCGAATTCATAGTATTTAATTTAATGGTGGTTATATGTTTAAGTAACTAGTGCCAAGTACTGGGAAACTTTAAAATCCTTTCAAACCAGTATAACATAGTTCAACTGGGTATTAGATAGCTGTGTAAAACTGCGTCGCTGAGTACTCACGACAGTATTACATTTACTTAATGCTAAGACAAGTTTTGTTCAGCGACCCTTCCATATGAGCAATGCTTTGCATGCAAACGCAGAGTAGTTCTGCACGGTGGACTTACAGTGAGATAAGGTTGTGTACCTTTACGTGCAAGATATGGACGAAAGTCAAACGTGCTTGTATGCTGAAACTTTTAACTTGCTAGCACGTATTAACTGATTCCTAGCTTAATGTTGGACATGAAGCAGAGACCTGACATAGTTGGTTAAGAAGTCGAAATCTGGGAAGCTTCGCCGGTTTTCGCTTAGGTAGCCTGGATGTTTCACCAGTTCATGTATAAAAGACCTACTGCTATGTAAATGAACCTGACACCAGATAAAAATGTGGATTTAAAAACAACTGACAAGTGACTTATCCCAACACAGGAAGTCTCTCAAAAGAAGTCTGTGAAACAAATTTAGGAGACACCTGTACGCTATGAAATCCAAAAGACTGGACCTTTTTGTAACTGCGACATACACTACGACATAAATTGATACTTCCCAGAGACGTTCTGTAAGATAGAACATTGTTGTTGCTAAAACATGAGATAAGATGTAAAAATATTAGGATTATGCCAAATGAATACTTTGAGTATATTATTCCAGAAGATTAATCTATGCGGATTTTTCGCCTACATAGACCGCATTAACTCTTAATTATTAGTATGCAACCTTCGTTGTCGTGTACAACCATACACAACTTGTGTTAAGCAACATATCTGGATGTGTAATATCCAGAGGACTCAGGAAAGCTTCTAACGATGTCTTCATGAACCATACTCCTATGTTTAGGTGTTATCATTGGTACTTTCAGCAAAACTATTTAAAGTCATTTGAAGTTCATCCTTTTAATTTCATCTCGGGGTGCTAAAATAAAGGTTAACTATAACCAGATAACTAGTAAGGCCTTAACTTTGTAACCTAGAAAGATCACAAACATTTTGAAAACAAACATTAAGTGAGGGGATGGTCTGAAGACTTTAGTTATGTTAAAGGGTGGATGGGGCTTTTATCACGGTCTGTGAAAATAATAAGTAAAAGGTCCTATCTTTTTACCCTTCGGACGATCTATTTTGGGGCCAGTGTCGTTTGTCCACATAGTGAAGTACGATTTTACTGCGCGCAGTAACATACATAATAAAGACATCAAAGAAGACGACTTAGACGGCCACACGCAGTTTATAAATTGATTGTAATCATAATTAAATACTAGTGAGTGTTGTAAGAACCACTGAATATAACTCACATTACTAGATGGCTAACATGATGTTCACGGTTCTCTACGTTAGTAGGTAATGAGTTATTGTAATTAATGACCTAAAGACTATAAATTACCATAAAAGCATCAGCTGTCCGAGGCTTGCGATCACCTAGTACAGCATTCAAGAGTTTAGATACAGTCCCGGATTTCATCAGAAAAATACTGACACATTCATATTTTAAATACAAAGTGGACATGACAAGATGGGCTATAGTAAAGATATTTTTTATCTTCCCTACAAAGTAGTGAAAACATCTAAGAATTCCGGGCCGGTGCTAAATAAATAGGACACCGTACAGCATAAAGCCAAAAGTCTGCAGGCTCGGTGGTTAATTCATCGTTACTACATTCCCATGATATAATGAGCAAAGCTAAATATTTGCATCTCAAAGTGAACTACTAGAATCCTTCGGAAAGTAATGAAAACACACTTTAGAGATACTGCTAACGAGAGATTGAATCCTCAGAACGATACACTTTAGGAATAACGAAGGTTATTTGAATTATAACTAGTGACAAAGATTTATATACATTTTAACCCCTATTTATTCATCAGGCCTGGTGAGGCTCACGTGTTAATTTATTGAACTTTTCGACTTGTCTTTAAACCCACTTTGAGGTCAATGTCTTCTTTTTAAGAAATCCGACAAGACGATTGAGTCGACCTCGAAGTTATGGTTTCACATACGACGATAAAAATCACACTGAAAAACCCGGATGACACAGCTGCTTCTTGGTTTGATAAAAGCAGTTTTCGGAATCAGATTTTACTACATAATGTAGGTGCACAAAGCAAATGTTAACACTAGTTTGCAACTAATTTGATTTCTAATGATACTTAGAATGTTTGTGACTCCTGTGTTCAGCGTAGTCCGAGAAATAACGAAAGGCTGCAAAAGAGAAAGTCAATTGAAAGAAAGGCACGACAGATGGCCTTTTTGTCATCACCCAACGAAAAGCATATCTCCAGTAAAAGCGACTAACCGCACGTAACATATCCACTGGATTTTTGCTCCTACGTGAAAACCACTCACTGAGCTGACCTAGCTGCACATCACCAAACGGAATGTCCTTTTTGCCATAATATGTTCCAGGGAAATATACACCATGTACTCGTGCATTGTATTCCTTGGGAAGAAGGCCGAAGTTCATCATACAGTATGTTCCGTTCACGAATCTAAACGGCGCCGCAGTATTTTCAACAAATCAACTTTTGGGATAAATTGCTTTATTGATCCTGTAAAAACAAACTGTAAATCGCTTCATAAATCACTATTAATATGTGTATGTTGTATATATAAACTGCTTTTTTTTCAAAACTAACGTACAAATAGCGTTGTATAGAGGAGAGGTCTTTGGTGTGAAATTTTACCTTGATGGATTCTTATGAGTCCTCAAAAGCATGAAGAAGATCCTTCAATACTACTTGAGTTTATTTAAATTGTATTTTTACATAGGTGGATAGCTATTACTTCTAGATTTTGCCATACGTGAAGTTAGTTTTAACGAATCCTTTAAAGTTTTTAGCATATAAGTTCATTGCATTATATTAGATTTGCATTCATGCCTGCTTGTTAGTGACAGAGGGCTGTCAGCCTTTGTCTGTTTTTTTTCTTTTAGGCATTTGTGAGTGTCTAGCTTTCTCTTGAAACACTCAGTTAAAGGTGCGTACACTACTGCCTCGAGTAATAGGTTCCAGGGGCGAGGAGAACTGTATACCACCTGGATTTACATGTTACTGACTTTGAGTCCGCCTACTATGTCCTCTTAGGTGGTCTGATCTAGTAATAAGAAGAAGGATTTATCATATATAAAATCGTTTCTTAATATTCTTTAAGTTTAAACCAGATCATGATTTAATATGCCATGAGACAGAGTAATGGGGTCTAAATTTTCAAGCTGCTTGGTAAACCTCGGGATTTTGGAATTTGGTGGGTAGTTATCCTTTGCACTTTTACGGGACGTCTTGATCACTTTTCGAACAGCGGTGCGCACAGTTGAAGGGCTCCATACTAGGATGAAATGTCCATCCAGTGCTTACAGTTTTTCAACGGTGGTCAGACATGGGTCGGTTTACGGTCTCAATAAAACCTCAACAATCTCTATAACCTCATACTGATATCCATTCTTGCCAGCATTTTAAGTATGACGCTAGTAAGGCTGGCAGGTAATGTAAGTTCTCTCGATACTGTATTTGAGTTGGAGTAACGGTCGGACTCTACCAGTTCACAGGTCACCCACGTCGGTTGAGAGATGTCCTGAATGTTGTGGTGAGAGGAGTATAGTGTTATACTTCCCAGGATATTAGGGTGTAATCCAGTGGATCCTGTTGATTTCACTGTTTGAAAAGCTAGATGCCTTTGAAATATCGTCTTGGTTGAATTCCACAGTCAATACACAGTTTGATGACAGTAGTTCTAGGTCAAGTCCTTTGTCTAGAAGAGAATTATACGCGAAAGCTGTCCCTAAGTAATCAGTCTTGGCTTCTTCTTTGCTCGTCCAGTTTATAGACAGTACAATAAAGTCTCCAACTGCGAATATCCTGCACCTTCTTCACCAGGACTGAAGTTTATTGTGGGGGGATTTATCTGCTACACACTCAAGACTAAGTTGTACCATGTCTTTCTCTTTTCACGCCAACCGTTGTCGGACCGATTTAAGTATCCTTGAATTGTCCTTCGCTGACTGGCAGTTCGTCAGACTAAGATGGCTCACAAGTACAGGATGTTGCCGCCTCGCCGATGGTTTATTATTTCGATCCTATAATGTAAGAAATCAAACAATTGGATTTTCACCGTAACATCTCTGACTTAAGCCACGTTTCTCATGGCAATAAAATGATGGTTTACTGCATATACTAAGTTTAGAGTTCCGTCGTTTTGTTTGATTGGCTGCAAGTGTTCGCATAGCAGACTTCTGGCTCTGTAAAATGCACTTCGCCGTGATTTGAAGGTCGTTTTGCTCCGAACTTTGATGTTGTGAAAAACACTAATTAAAGGGTATTTCACACTGATCATTAATTTTCGCTCCTGCAGATTGTCTGTCAATACAACTATAGAGAGTGATATCAATATAAAAATCTATTACGAATCGACTCAGCTTATGTGAGTTTTCTTTTGGCGGATTTATCTCCTCAGTAAGAGCTTGAGTATTTTTCGAAATATGGGTTACCTGAAGACTTTCTTGATCCACTTTCTGTTTTACTCTGGTTCTACAGTTTGTAACAACCTAGGAAAAAAGCTACATATTATTAACATGACGGCGCTCATTGTGTTCAAACCTAGCCCTCCAGTCCATTTCGGTGGATTATTTTAACTTGTGAAAATTTCTTGTCTCTTTGAGAGACCTATCTTGCCAAGCTTTAAGATTTCGTTACTCACACTTAACCTGTTTTCTTCCACTTGGCACTGTTTGGAAAACAGTGTTTTGTATCTCAACGAGAATATTTAATGGTAACTGTTGGTATCCATTTATGGTCTAATCCTATACATATATTCTGCTTGTATAATTGTTAAGTAGCTAAACTATTCATATTCGTGCTTCTCTCATTACAAGCTTAATTTTAACCCATAGACTATTATTACAATATTTACGGTTCCTGAGTTGCGATGTGATCTGCTTTATTGGTATGTAAACCCAGTCTGTTTGAAGTACATGATTCATATCGCAGGGCCTGAGATTGGCGTTCTTGACTCAACAGGCAGGCCTAGGCAGGAAGAAGGACCGATAAGGACTCCAGACTGCTCGCTCGGGTTTACGAGTCACTAATCCGGTCGATAAATCGCTGTTCTCTAGTCAGTGACATCATGGCGTTATATGTTACTACGGAACAAGGCCACAAGTTATAACACAATGTAAGGGATTCATCTTCTATTTGCGTGATTGATTTTCTGGAAGCCGCCTTGAGCACACTGTTGACTTGATTTTATTTCCTTGTCAGGCCGTCTACACGGTGTAAATTGGGCTTGGACATTGTCTAAGTTGCATTAATGTGGGGTGCTGAGGCTGGATCTGTTAACATGCACCTAAAGCCACTTATGGTTTCCCTCTCCTCCAGTTTTTCCCTTTCTTTTATAGTCTCCCTTAAATCGGCATGCTTATCATTCACTGCGTTTTGAGGGTCTATCATGGTGATTTTGTTCAGACCTGATATCATATCGGTGATAGTACTGATTACCGCTTCCATGCCATCTACATGTTACTATTCAGCTTAGGAGAACTTTCTAGTTCTGTTCAGCTACTTAAACATCTCCTGAATCCGTAGTGATCACGTAGAGCGGGGATATTCTGCATAGCTGACACGACTGTGGCTAGGAATACCTCCTATGTGCATTAGGAATGCGGTTAGCGCATTATAGCACTTAGTGAATTTACCATATTGCATTTCATCTTCTATCCGAAAGAAGTATGTAAGTCTATCACAATGACGCTTTGTCCAAATAGTTTAGTTTCTCTAGTGAACATCGAAGGAACAAGGGCTTTGAACTCTGGAAAAGACGAAACAAATGATTCAAGAAACCCTATTTTAATAATTGCTTATATGTTAAAAAACAGTGAATACCAGGAAGAGGCCTACGGTATCGTATGTTAGCACGTGACAAACTATTGCCACGGCGGAACTGTTTGATCAACCAGTTGCAGACCACTCGATACGTTTTAATGATGCTAGTCATTTGAGAGCAGTTAAAAAATGAAATAAATTTGACACTATGAAAAAAACTAATGTTTTTACGATACATTAACTGAAGACTTTATCGGATTAATGAAAAACGGAAATTTCGGTACATTAAATACAATCAAAACACTCGTATTTTCTCATCAAGGAAAAATGTCATTTCATTTGAACAACACACTCGCGATAACTTAATCCTTATATCATGTTTGAGAGCAGGGGCGTGTCACATGTTGTCATGTGAACATAGTGCGCTGTTCTGTTTGCTCAGCAATTGAATAAGACATTTTAACTCACCAATAAAACTACTAACCAACCCTGATATTGTCTTGTTGAAGCCTGATTAAGGATCAGACGTGGTTATCATGAACAAATGTGAGTATAAAAGTAAGATATTATTCATTCTCAGTGATGAAAGTAAATTCGTATCTGATGTTGAGTTTGAAGGTAATGACAAACTAGAGAGACGAGTAAATTCAAACCTGGAAAAATTGTCACACATGAGTATAATTGATAGAGAGGAATTTAATTCCTCAAAACCTATTGGTCCTGAGTATCCTCATTTATATGGACCACCTAAAATTCACAAATCAAACATTTTTTACGCCCAATTTTATCAGTGTGCCGACCACCTACACATAACCTAGCTAAATGGCTAAAAGCAATTGCTGGATTCTATTCGAAGACGTTTATATAAGAACTCTCTGAAGGATTCTTTTCAATTGGTCTATCATTTAAATGATATTAATACCAAGGGAAAAACAATGTGTTCATTTGACGTCCCTTTAAAAATTCTTAAAGATTTACTACTATTTTGTGCTGAAAAGTTCAGTTCATTTTTGGAGGTGAATACTTTCGCCAGATCAATGGGGTTGCAATGGAAAGTCAGTTGGGAGATGTGTTACAGGATGTGACACATGTGATATGTTTGTGTGATGTGTTTGTGGAACATGTTGAAAATCTGGCTGAAGACCTAATCAAAAACATGTCACTTTGTAAGAGATATGTGGACGATATCTTAGTTGTTGGTGAAAGAAAGGAGGATATGAACTATTTATTGAATAAACTTACCACTATTCAAAACAACATCAACCTCTCATGTGAAGAGGAGAAAAACGAACAGTTTCCATTCCTTAGTATACTTCCAAGTAGACGAGAACATGGCTCAATCAGACGATCCATTTTTAGAAAACCGACATGGGCAGACCAATACCTTAGATATTATAGTTATTGCCCTGTGCAATACAAACAAGGCTTGACAAGGTGCCTTTTTAACAGGCTTGACAGTATTTGCACAAATGAAGCTATTGATGATGATGTAAGTTTGTTAAACAAGGGATTAATGGGGGGTAGCTATCCACTTACACGCATAAATAGATGAAAAGTTCATGGTACAGCGAGACCTAATGTAGCCTTGGTTAAGAAAGCCTATCCACACCACCTAACCACTTAGAGGTGATTCAAATAACCTTATATTGAAACAGAGGCTTAAATCAGTAATCAACAAATCGTATTGTGCAGCGAAGGTCATTATCAAAGGAAGAACGATGTTCATGCTTCATCCAAACCTAAAAGACATGAAAAGACATGTGAAATTGTGTAACATTCCACTGCACTTATCAATTTGAATGTGTGTGTGGTCACACATACATAGGGAGGAGCAATCGTGATCTGACACTAGGGTGTGTGAATATGTGCCAAAATGGTTGCAGAAACAAATAGAATCAAATGACCCAATAAGAGTAGAGGGTAAGCATCCATCATCCTCTACTGCCAAACATATAATCGAAACACGCCATAAGATTGGCCTTAGCTTGGCTTTTGTGATGTTGTACAAAAGTGTAGGAGGGCGTATACTCAGGTTTATTGAAGCCTTAGCCATACGAAAGTTCAAACCCCCTTCGTGTATTCAAAAACAGTTTGTTCTTAACTTAAACCTACCCTGGTAATATTAGCTTATTATCCAGAGTTATTTGGTTGCAAAGTGTTGTGACATTATTGCTATTATTATTATCCCTTTCTCCTTTCACCCACCATTTCCAGTCCAGTTGACCTTTTATTTTTATGTGTAAATGTTCTTGGCAAGTATACTATGTGTGATCAGATTGTTCGAAATGTATTGCGCCAATATATCACATAGTTCTGATAATCTTCGTCTTATTACACTATCGAAATTCGTCAAACTTACTAATTATTTGATTATTTCAAAGAATTATTTTTATCCAAATGTGCAATTCAGCTCATAAAGTTGCATCCTCTGCTCGTTTTTTCAGGTTGCATGTTCGATTGCATTACATCACATACATGAAGCTAACTTATGCTAAATCGGATTAGTTGGTGGTAAGTGGGAGACTTTCTTTACTTCAGTTTCAGTCAAATGATGTGTTTCCCAAGCTGTTCGGAAAATGTTAACGGTATATGTTATTTAGTTCATCCTATGTTGCATAGATCGATGTAAACGATCTTTAGCCAGATATACCTAATATAACGATAGCCTGGATTATCTAGTAATTGATAGGATTCGGTATGTGATGTTAAGAATACATTGACACCGCTTGACTATGTATGTCATTGTTTTGCTACGATCCCTACAGCAACTCATTCTAACTCAATTTTACGGTCAGTACAACAATTTCATGTCTTAGTATTTATGCGATCAACTTACCTAGATTGATATGGAATATTTTCAATTTATTCGTCTTGTTCTGGACAATGGTGTGTGAATCTATTTTGAAATGCATAAGTTAAAACTATAGTTCACGGAATCTGATGATGTGTGTATTCTAAACACAAAAGTTGTTGGTACGGTCCAAAAATACATACTAACACGTAAGAACCAACTTACATAAAAACAATCACTTTTGCAGTGGTTTACTACTTGTTTAAAGTTAGTAGAACTACTAGGAAGTAGACTTATTGCCCTTTTCTTAATACGCATTTACACCCAAACTAACCTTACAGGAAGATAATAATTGTATTTTTTATGTGTCTTATATTCATATTGTAAACGTGCTTCGTAAGTTTTAGAAACAATTCGGTATCTATCAAGCCTGACGCCATACTATTCAGACAAAAATGTGATGATTGAGATTGCCATTCGGTAATTCTGTTAGATCTGCATTATGTTTTGTTAGACTATATTGTATTTGGTACCTCCTAAAGCATAATAACACCTCGTTGAGTTCAGGTGTGTCCATCTTAATTTTCCTCCGGAACATTATTCAGTACGTTGTATTTTTTCACCTCTTGAACGAAGCAGTGTCTTCCTTGAAGTGGTTCAGTAAGAAAATGTCGAAGTTATTCATTTATTAACTGCTATTGGTTTCCAGGGATGGTTCTGCAATCCTGATTTTACTGCCTTAGATTACTCTTAGTGTAGCAAAGCTTCTTTGTAGCTTTCTATCTATATGCATTGCATTAAAACGACCTTACTACTTTACCACTTTCTATCCACTAAGCTCCACTGTTCGAGATCAATGCCGCATACTAGCGGCCGACAAAGAAGTATGTCAAAATATATTCAGCTATAACTAATTAGGATGAAAGGACTGCCACTTGTGGCGTCTCGTGTACATACCAAATGAAGGTCATGCGGTATACATTGGAATGTATTTTTAATTGTGTATCCACAAAGTAGATAAAAGGTCATCCAGATGGACAGCAGCACTATTTTATGCAATGGAAGCGGACAATGTCTTTTTGGACAAAATTAGTCAGTTCAGTTAGTCTTATCTTAATTAAATTCATGATAAGAGTCGTAGCTAGGTTGTTTTTGACTATTAGAAGCCCGATGCATAGGTCGGTCAAACGATAATTGCTTGGTGGACATAATTCTGAAATCCAAGGAAACAAAGATAAATCGAGCTATTTGTAGTCATTTAAAACTGTGGCCGTAAATATACAGCTTGGCTAAACTTGATCTAATCAAGATATTCTGGCAGTAAGATGGTTGGAGGCAGTCTACAGGGAATCCTGGATATAGGTTCCGTGCTATTTGGCTCTCGTCAGCAAGATGTAACTGCAACTTCGAATGAACCACTTTGGTACCGTGTCACCTAACTTTACATTTATAGACGTCATAATTGAAATATCAACCCAATTCAATCCGGAATGAGAGGAACCTGACATAAATATCATTCGTCATCATTCAGAGACCAAAAATTTGAAAATAAACTGATAGTCTTGGTGACAGCTCAACTAGACAAATCCTTATCCACAATAAATTGGTAACATTTCAACCAATCCTAATTGCGCAATAAGCTGAATCAGAACACGTGTAAGTGCCCCAAAATAGACTGTTGTCAAGTAATCCTTAAAACCTGCTTGGAACTGACGAAGAAAGACGATGAAGTGGCTATTATTGCTGTGCTGCTTACTACAAATTACTGGGACTTTCAGATGAGCTAGCGCGATTTCACGTCAACACAACCCATTACTGTTTGACGAGATCTGCCTAGATCATCCAATAATAACCTTTCAGGAATTATAGACATTCCCATAAACAAAGGTCACTACAAGTCCCAACCCTGTGATTGATTATCTTATTTGAACAACTTGAAACACAAGTAGATTCATGTGTGAGAACAGTGCAAGTATCTTCGACACACTCTTTTTCTACTAGAAGAATCCAGACGCTTAATGGCACACATTACAGATTGTCCTCATAAACTACCAGTACACCAAATGGTGGTTATTAAAAGACATCATAACAACAATGATAACCTTGAGGTCGTGTAAAAACGCGAACCAAACTGTCGACAAAGAGAAGTAGACAGTGAAGGTTTGATAAGCTACAGAAGCGCGTTTAAGTGCGATCATCACAAAATTACCACGATATGACATTATTAGGAATTATTTTTGAGGCAATAAATCAAGTGTTTGATGGTTGGGAGATGAAAGTCTAAAATTCTGCTTACTTGTAGTGGTATTAGTTCATAACTACACGATTCTCAGGGTTGAACGTATGATTACTGAGAAGTTTGACATTCAACATGTATCACTTGGTGGAGGTTGGTTATGGTGAATGCGGGAACAATTAGTCGAAATGACATGACTTGTACACGCTGGCATTGTCATTCTATCTAAAAACTATCTCCCCTTGTGTTGAATATATTACTCCCTACCCAGCCCAAATGTTTACTTCAGAGGTGTCAGGTACTATATTGCTGATTATTGCAATAGGACAAGTCAATGTAGGCAATGATGTGACTTCTACGTAAGATCTTATGGATTAGGCTTTCATATCACATATCTACAATTCTGCAATTAGGTCTATTACTACAGTGGCATAGATGAATTCACTAATAGCGAATATGAGCTATGATTCCACAAGTATTCATCTGAATATTCTGCCATAATGTAATAACTTACAAATACAATATAAAGTTTCGCGAAAGTTGTAAACTGTTGTAGTACTTATAAGTTCTTATATTATAACAGATACTTACCAAGTGAATACTTCGTTGTTCCCAAGTGTCACAAACAGTCACATATGGGCATTATAGGCATGACTTTTCATACAACTGCGATGAAGACAAAAATAACAATTGCGCAATCCAGTTGACTGATACATAACTACTACTTATGAAGTAAAGACAACAACAGTTAAAGTGGAAATACAGACGCAATAGACTTTTTATAGTTGACGGACTTTCTTTCACATTTTCACAGTCTTTTATACTTGCAGCCATATTCGATGATATCATCAAGCATAGACTACACGGAAATATGCATTTGAGAAACCAGGGTCTTGCCCAGAATGGTAACCAATAGAATTCCCAATGTGTGAAACGAAAGTGAAACAGTGGTCGAAACCCTAACAACGTTCAGATGATGACCATGTTTCAGAAACTTTGTACAGTATGGTAAAAATGATTTCAAACAAATCAGAAGAGGAACAAAATACACTCTAATACAGATAACAATGGAAGTGACTATAGATAAAAAGAGAAAAACAAGGGAACACTCATGTATAACATATACGGAGGGATTTTGTCAAACATTCTTACCAGCGAATGAAATTCCTCTATACAACACAGAAGTCTTCTAGATACTGTGTCGGTAAACAAATCCCCGAAATAGATAGCTCTGTAAGTGTTCGACATTGGATACTGACCACATTAGTTTTAATGGACTAACCTAGCTGAAGGAGCTCGGTCATGCATCCACACCAGATCACGAGTGAGAACGCCATGCTCAACTTATCCTGCGATCACTAGCGAGTTTAGATCAGTCACTTCTCGATGTATTGATAATCCATCAAATATATCTTCGCACCTCCTCACTTTTGACTTTTGATTTCACTGGATGGGCACGATTCAATTATAGAAGGTGTTACTGGTTAGTGTTGTCAAACTACAATACCTATGGCGTCTTCAATACTTCCTTTCAAAGTCTCGATCTAATTAATTAACGTTTTCAGAGGCTGAGTAGAATTTCCAGCAGTGCATCTGTCTTATGTCTAGCTTTTTGCTAATTCATATCGGGCCTAAACATGATTTGTATTCTAGCAGAGCGTAAGAACTAGAATGTGTTAATGAATTTAGAAGAGAAAGAAACAATAAACTGTGCGACTCGACGACTCAGTAAGCAAATTGGTTAGGCTTACATTTAAATGGTATTAGTGACTGATAATAATCAGGATAGACTTTGACGCGAGATTAAGGGTGTCTGACAGCTGGATTTTGAAAAATTTGAAAGCGGGTTGGCAATCAAATCTATAGTGTAAAATAGTCCAGTCACAAAACAGTGGAAATCTCTGCCTTATTATTAGTGGCATCGACTGAGAAATTAAGCTATTTCGGATTCTTTTAAGAGTAGAATCGTCGTTTTCCTAAGGGCTCAAAATAGTACCTCACATAAATTTACTATCAAATTCCTTATTTCTGTTTGATTTCATATACTTAAGATCTCAACTGGAGGAGTGAATAATAAGTTGATAAAGATATGTACAGTTTTGGTGCCTATAGGTAACCCTCGTGCTATTGATAGAAGAAACCAGAGAAGTAGTGAATAGGTCTTTATTTCGATCTTCGCGCAGTCACAGTGGAGCGTGGGATTATCTGTTCAGACAAACAAAGGCTCTCAACATTCCATATAAGATAGTAGGGAATATAACGCTTACAAAAGGTAAGGAAGTGAATGAATACTTGAACAATACTGTTTTAGCATATGCTTGGTTGTTTGGGGTCAACTCTTAACCAACCAACCTGAGCTGTTACATTAGCTTCCCCCTAGAATCGACTTCCGTAGGAACGTCGGTTCGATTAACCTATCTATCGATAACACCTTCGTTCTATTTCTCATCCCAAGGCGAAACTATCAACTCGCTCACTATTTGACTTACAATCAGTTACGACTAACGCTTTCAATGATAGTCCATGGATGTCTCTTCATTTACCAGCTTGTCATCTTTGTAGCATGTGATCTTTTCTACAACTATCGCTGACGGTTTGCTGCGTGCTTTCAAGAGAAAGTGTGAGAATGTGGAATAAGAATATCTGAGGAAGTGCCGCGAGCGGGCTACCCAACACCATGTTGGTGAGGTACGATTTTTCCATGCTCAGACCGGCTATCAGGTGTTTACTCACCTGCCTCTTGAGTCGCCCTCAAGTAAAAAGTAAAGAAGAGTCTGCTTCAAAGGTTATGGTGAAAATCAAGCAAACCTGAAGAACTGCTCCACTGCCTGCATAAAATAATAAGATACAAAATGGAAATACATAAATGCAATTGATAATTGTTCCGTTCATGTAAGTGCTTGGCCTCCAGAACGGATTGGTATTCTGGAAGGAAATAAACATAGTGTAGATATCTTGTGTACGAAGAACCATGAAAACAGCAACAAAACAAAAAAAAACTCTTTTGTAATGCGTATACGTAAAAGGGTGAACTTGCTAGAAGTTGGACTCTTTAACAAAATCGATCAAGTGCATGACCTTGAGCCGGTGATGACCGCTTTTTACAACTAGGTGCATAACCAAGGGTGCATCAGAGTAATCCACAAAACGGAAACGAATATACGGTTAAGAAGCAAAAAATTGTGTTGAGTATGCGGATCAAGTACAGTTGTGTCAAATACTCTTTTTACGTTATTATTAAACCGAGAAAAAAAAGTATATATATAAGCTATTGACATAACATGTCTTTTTTATAACGCTAGTGTTAAGTTCCAGGGTTTTGTATGGGCCACTAATAATAATTGGTTTAACGTTAACATAGCCACGATAGTCATATCGTCAGTTCAATGTTATGATTACTTAACAGTTCTTTTATACGTTGTGTTTAAAATTAGGTATGTGGAATCAACGCGGCTAAGATAGTAACCTTACAGTAACGTACTGTACCATATCTTCACGGTTATTGATTCTTAAATGTCAGAAATTAAAAAAAAATGATGAGAACTTTAATAAGTACTTGACCATAGTAATTGTATCAAGCTACTAAACATATCTTCGACCGAAAACTTTTAGAATTAGTTCATATGGTATATATGTATAGCCAGTATAGTTAATTAACCAGAAAAAGAAATTATAAAACTCGCCTGGGTTGCTTTTTGAATTCGTTGTATTTGCCAGTGTAAGTTGTACGAGTTTGAATAAAATCCTCAGCCATCGTTTCGGAATACCTAGCTCATGTGTCCAGTATTTAAAAAAAATATTTAACATAACACTTATATATCAAAGGTAAAAGTTCTGGGGAGTTGTATGTGAGGCGGAATGAAGAAAAAAAATTATTTTTAAGTAGATGCAGGGTCTGATTAGCTACGTGGTTAGATTTATCCTGCAGTCGAAACTGTCAACATCCTTGACTGACTAATCGGATGTGCCCAGCGAACCGTTTTAGTCATTTGTAAAGATTTATCATCTTTATATTTTGATTCCGCAATGGATTTGTCAGTTAAACGATCTAACAACACGTATGGTGGTTCATGATCTAGATAAGCCGGCTTTAGCCTATCAATACTTACTGTGTCGATGTTTCCATGTTTTTCTATCACGAAATATTTAGATTTTCTTGAGATGACTTTGAAAGGACCTTCAAATGGAGGACTGAGTGGTGCTTTTATTTTGTCACATCTTATCCAGACGTGCGTGCAATTGCTTAGGTCTTTAGGTATATATACGGCGCGCGATTGTTCACGAGTATTAATCGGCTTAAGTTTAGACATGTGGTCCCGTAGTTGATCTACATAATTTTCTAAATTAAGTTTTTGACTGTTAGTATTAGGGTTAATAAATTCACCTGGTAGTCTCAGAGTTGTTCCGAAAACCAGTTCCGCAGCTGAACACTGTGCGTCAGTTTTGACAGATGTTCGTATTCCCAACATAACTAACGGTAGGAATTCTGTCCACTGATTCGGGTTTGAGTGAGATATAAGAGCGGTTTTTAGCTGACGGTGAAAACGTTCTACCATCCCATTAGCCTGAGGATGATATGCAGTGCAGCGTATCCTATTGGAGCCTAGAAGTTTAGCCAAGTTATTAAATAGTTCGGATTCGAATTGCGCTCCTCTATCCGTCGTTATTGTTATAGGTGTACCAAAAATGGTTACCCAGTTCTGCATGAAAACTTTGGCTACTGTTTCCGCTGTGATGTCCGCTATCGGGATGGCTATAGGGAATCTGGTAAATCGATCTATGCATGTAAAAAGATAATTAAAACCGTTTGAACGTGGTAAAGGACCTACCAAGTCGATATGCACATGGGCAAAACGTGCATCTGGTTGCGAGAAAACACCTATGGGTGAATTTGTGTGACGATTTATCTTTGATTGTTGACATGCTGAACACTCTCTAACCCATTTGTGTACATTCTTCTGTAAATTCGGCCATATATATCTGGCATTGATTAGTGTTTCACCTTGAAAAAGTCTTTGGATTCTTTGACTATCTGATAATGATAAACGGTTTATTATCTCTCGTCTTAAGATGGTGTATGGTTGTGGTAATGGTGGATCTAAAATCAAGTCACGGACTTCTTTGACAACTGAAGGAGGAAGGATAGAACACAAGTCTCTATAGCGAATCCCTTCAGATTTGATATTGTGTCTTGTGAAATAATGCTCTAGTTGAGCAAACCACAACTCAGGATCACTACGATCAAATTCTGGAAGTCGGGATTTCGTAGTTATAACAGTGTCTATCACCACTGGTGACAAATCCTCCAGATTATGGGTTTCTATTGAGTCTGACATGAGGTATGTGACAAATATAGCAATAAAGTTAGCACGAAAAATGGTTACTATAACACGAATAACTTAAGATAATACGGAATAAACTAGTTATATACTCAACTTAGTTTACGGATAATCCGGTCTACTTTTACGATTAAGTAAAAAAAAAGATTAATAACAGAAATGAGGTTAAATTGTGTTCAAAAAGGGCTCACCACTTTCGTGCCTATAGGTAACCCTCGTGCTATTGATAGAAGAAACCAGAGAAGTAGTGAATAGGTCTTTATTTCGATCTTCGCGCAGTCACAGTGGAGCGTGGGATTATCTGTTCAGACAAACAAAGGCTCTCAACATTCCATATAAGATAGTAGGGAATATAACGCTTACAAAAGGTAAGGAAGTGAATGAATACTTGAACAATACTGTTTTAGCATATGCTTGGTTGTTTGGGGTCAACTCTTAACCAACCAACCTGAGCTGTTACAGACTCACAGGTTTTAATATACCAAGGAAATACGTGAGTGTCTCTTTACGGTTCTTCACTTTCGAGGTTCTCATAAAGCTTGATGATGCAATGGATGTTCTAGTTTTACAAATAGCTACCAGTAGCACCGTCTATATTCGATTGTTCTCAGTCAGATAGAAATCAGAAGTCAGACGAGAAGAGGCAGGAAAGATATATTTGATTCGTTACCAATATATCGAGGACCTTTTCTATAAGCTGGCTAATGAAACGTAGGAGCTGTGTCCCACACCGTGTTGAAACGTGATCTGATGCGGATGCATGACCGAAATCCTTCAGCTAAACAAGTCCACTTAAACAACGTGGTCAGCATCCAATGTCGAACACTTAATGAGCCATTGATTTTGGGGAATTAAATGAATAAATTAATACACTTACAAACAGCGTAAAAGCGATCGGAAAAAATGATTTTCTTTTGGGTTTTATATATATACATAAAAATATATATATATATACGCTTAAAAAAATAAAAATGTTTTTTTATATAAATAAAAAAATGAGCATAATAAAAAAATTTTATAATAAACTATGAAGGGGTAATTCAAGATAAAGCTTATATCCTACGTGCAATATTCGTTAGGATGTTCTGGAAATCTTACTCGTCTTCCAGAACGCGTTGTTTTAAGTTTTTCTATCGACGTTGACGAAGTATCAAGTTGTGTGTCGGTTGTCGTGTGAGGTACTAAGAGTGTAGTAGCTGTGTCGTTTGCTTGTACCGAAGGAAAATCGACGTAGCTAGGGTTTTTTATTTTTAAGTACGCTGCTTTTAGTCGATCGATACTGATGCTATCTTTCGTACCGTTCTAATCGACTACATAGTACTTAGGTTCGCGTTGAAGAACTTTGAAGGGTCCTTCGTATGCTGATTCGAGGGGTCGTCGATGTGAGTCTCGACGAACGAAGACGTGTGTACAATGTCGTAATTCGGGTTGAACAAAAACATCAGTTGATTGAGGTCAAGTGAACGCATAGCGTTTGTAAGCCTACTCGTGTAAGAGTTTAGATCCATGTTCAATGAAGAGGCTGAAGGATCCACGAATTCTCCTGGGAGTCGGAGTGTCGTTCCGTAAACGAGTTGTGATGCCGTGTAATACCTAGCAAGACGAGTGGAAGAGCGTCTGTCCACTGTGAAACGTTTGAAGCTGATAATAAGGCTTTTAGTTGTCGATGAAAACGTTCTACCAACCCGTTTGCTTGTGAGTGGTAGGCGGTCGTTCGGAAGCGCGTGATTCCTAAAAGTGAGGTTAAACAACAGAAATGTAGTCCAGTTGGACGATCCCTACCTGTAGATGTGTCACAGAGTAAGGTTTCCTTACCTGTTCCCATCTGCCTAATACTTAGTTTAAGAGTTGTCGAGGATAACTCATGCTGAAGATCAATGTCTTCTTTTTGAAGCTGAGCGAGTTTAAGAAGGTCGATTCCTTGGAAACTGTTCAAGGAGCTAATTCGAGACAAGGCGTCTGCGACTACATTGTTTCCTCCAGAAATATGTTGTATGTCTGAAGTAAACTGCGAAATGTAGTCCAGTTGTCGAGACTCTCGCGGTGAGTACTTGTCTGAAGATGAATTTAAAGAGAAGGTAAGAGGTTTGTGATCGGTAAAAAGCGTGAATTCTCTTCCTTCGATGGAATGTCGAAATTGCCGTACAGCACAATACATAGCTAGGAATTCCCTACCGAACATGCTGTACCTAGATTCCGCGTCTAACAACCGTCTCGAGAAAAATCCTAAAGGTTGCCACGAGTTGTTAACCCATTGTTGTAAGACTCGTCCGATTTCTGAGTCGGATGCGTCTACGGCGATACTAATGGGCGCTTGAGTGTCCTGATGAACAAGCAGGGTTGTCTTAGCGATGTGTTCCTTAACTGTGGAGAATGCTTTACGGGCTGTGTCGTCTAAACTAATTGATTTCACATTTCCACGAAGCTGATCGGTTAACGGTTTCATTAGGGATGCGCATTTGGGTATGAACTGTCTATAGAAACTTACGAGTCCGTTAAAAGTTCGTAACTGCCTGATCGTGGTCGGTTCTGGATAATCCAGAATGGCCGCCACTTTGCTCCTAAGGGGTCGGATGCCTTGGGCATCAATAGTGTGTCCTAAGAAGTCTAAGCAGTTAGTTCCGATTTGGCATTTCTGAATGTTGACAGTAATGCCATGCCTTTGGAGTCGATCGAAAACAATGTCCAGATGCTTGAGATGTGATTCTCTGTCCGGACTTGCTATTAGACAGTCATCAACATACGCATGTACGAAGTTGAGACCTCGGAAGACGTCGTCTATAAACCTTTGGAAGGTTTGAGTCGCATTTCTTAGACCAATAGGTATTCGTAGAAATTCGTAAAGACCGAAGGGAGTGATGATAGCGGTTTTAGGGATGTCGTCAGGTGCCATAGGGATTTGGTTATAAGCTCTAATCAAGGCGATTTTCGAAAAGACAGTTGTACCTTTCAAGGTAGCTGTCAAATCGTGAATATGAGTCAGCGGGTAACGATCGGGAATGGTTTTTGCATTCAGACGCCGATAATCACCAGTTGGCCGCCAATCATTGCTGTTCTTTTTAGGGACCATGTGCAATGAGGATGACCATGGACTATGCGATGGTCGAAGTATCCCTAGGTCCATCATGTGGTCGAATTCGTTTTTAGCTAACCTAAGCTTCTCGGGAGCGAGTCTTCGGGCTTTCGAAAATACAGGTGGTCCTGTAGTCCAGATGTGATGTGTAACATTGCTGGTTACACAAGGAAATTTCGATTGCGATTGGTATAACCTGGGGTATTTGTCGAGTACTGATTGGTACAAGGGGTCTATGGCGTGCTTAATTGTGACTGAGGATAACCTGCAACCGGAACAAGGAGTTACGCAAACGGATAACTTAGTGTTTCCGTCTATTAACCTTCGTGAGCGTGTGTCGATGAGTAGATTGTAGTGTTGTAACAGGTCTATACCAATGTTTGGCATAGAGACATCTGCAACCATGAAAATCCAGTGTATGGGTTTGCGTAAACCCAAGTTAAGGTAGACGTACCTTTTACCGTAAGTAGCGATCACCTTTCCGTTTTGCCGCCTGTAAACATAAAACAGACTCGCGAAGTCTGTCGTCGGGATTTGCTGGATCAACGCTAACTTCTGCGCCGGTGTCGACGAGCTAGCGAACTTTCGTAGTTACATCCGTGACATATAAGAGGCGTCTGTGTTCGCCGGCTACGGTTGCCGTAAACGCGTGCCGGCTGGGAAGTTTCCCGAACTGTTTTTCGTGTCACTCGATTTTGGTATCGGATAATTGCAGGGCTTCCTGCAATTTCTAGAGGATTCACCGTACTGGTTGTAATAGCAGCACCAGTAGGGGTTGCATGTCTCTCGTGGTTGAGAGACAGATCTCTTACGTGAAACGCTCCTACGTGGGGATTTTGACTGACTACGGTCATTACGAATTCTAAGATATCTTGTAAGCTGATTGCCTCAAACCCCGACATTTCCCAAGTTATGTAACGGTTGATTGTAGAGGACTTTATCAAAAGCTTTTCTGAAGTCAATGTAGACTACGTCTATGAGCAACTCATGGTCTTTAAGACAGCACCAGCTTTGACGAACCACTAATAATTTTGTGAGACAGGAATAGTCTACCATAAAACCATACTGCGTTTCCGAAAGAATCCTGTTTTCATAGAGGTCCTTAAACAACTACTTCCGAATAAGCTTGTCTAAAATGTTCACAACCACGCTAGTCAGGGGAACGGCTCAGTAGCTCTCACGTTTGCTTCGTTTCTGTTTCCAAGACAAGACTTACTATGAAGTTCTTAGATTTATGTCTTAGTATCTCACTATGAGTGCTTTTATTACAGTCATTTTCAAAAATGACATAGTGTTCATGTTGCACACCAAGTGACTTTTTAAAAAGTTTGTAGCCCTCAGAAAGTAAATGTGAGGGGCGCTCAGTATGAGTCGTGACCTCGAAGGATACGTACGTGAAGTTTGTTTCAGATGTAATAGGCTCTTAACTATGCACTGTGAGTGTGATACTGAAAAAAGAAATAAAGGAGAAGCATAGAATTTGAATATAAGCCCTAAATAATACTTAACAGTTTCCAGCGGAACAGATACGGGTATGATAACTTATTAGAAAAAACCCGTAGCGGCTATTGTCGCTTAAGTGCAATGTGGTTAGAGCCTCTAGAAAATATAATACAGTAATCATAATATATTCTTAGATAACAAGATGTTACATGAGGCATTCCGGTTTACAGGCATGATCAAGCTGCTACAAGTACTACAGGCTTCACTTTATCAAGTTATTGAATTATGTTAATATGTTGAAAGGCACACGGGCAATATAAATAGAGAATAAATTTTCATACATTAAAATGTTAATGTCAGTGGGCATCCTATGTTCAACATAAGAGGTGGCGCGTCTCATGGGGGCTGCATTGCGATAAGCAATTGATGGTCGAGAATGAGTGGAATTAAAGTCCAGAACAGTCAATCGAAGACGTCAACTTGAACGTATTAGTAAGGATCCTCGATAGTGATCACAGACGAATTCCTCAAGTATAAGTGACGGCTGAGGACTATGAGGGTGCTGAAAAAGGGAGAAAAAGGGAAGGGCGATAAGCAGGACGGACAGTGTTCATGACTAGTGATGTTTTGTCACTTGTGGAGGGACAATTAGAGTATGACTACTTAGACTCATTCTCTTTCATCAAATCAGTTCCTAAGCAAATGTATTTCATGAGGTTGGGAAAACAAGCGACAGTATGGAGTTGAATGAATAAAGCAGTGTACAAATGGAATTATGTGTTTTTAAAATTTGCTAGGGATAGTAAAGTGTTCAAATGTTAACTGGCTCTTTTTCGTCAAAATTATTATAACTCGTTTTTATTGTTCTAATGTTTGTGGAGTGATGAGTGGACTCATATTTAGCTTAATTGTCCAGTCTTGCTTGCAATAGGGTTTCTCTGAAGAAAGTGAAACCAATTCAGGGTTACAGACATGAGCCAAAAATGTAATTGGCACAAGAAATTGGCACCAATACAATTGGTTAGTGACATCCAACTAGACAGTAAGGAGCCGTAACTTAGCACAAAGTTCTGCCCTACAGACATAAGTGGATTGAAGTTGTCTCCTCCCCATTATGTTTGCTTATTTATTTATTTAAACACATATATATTGGTACAAAAGGGCACCAGATACATATGCGCCACACAAAATAATGAACGTAGGAAGAGAAAGGATGAAAAGATAACGCGGACTAAAATGTACAACCAGAAGACTCTTTCAGTTAAGAAAGTTAGAACCACTCTTTGAGTAGAAAGTAAAAGAAGTTTGCAGCAGGATCGTCACTAGCTTCTATTTTGAGCCATATCCGATAACGTCTCTAGTCACTGTGTTGCACCATCTCTCGGACTCCAGCCAGGGAGTCGTGAAGGACCAACAGAAGCTAGCCCTTTGCAGCTTTCTTTCATGCCACGACACCATGTCATACACTGACCTCCTCTCCTCTTTTTCCAACCAGTCTCAGAGTCGGCAAATAATGCACGGCGTGGAAGTCTCTGGGACGACATTCGTAAAACATGTCCAAGCCACCGAATTCGGTGTTTCAAGTTGGTGACACCAATTGAATTATCGTCTCTGCGCCCAAACACACGATGCCGAACCTCTGTATTACTAACATGATGTTGCCACTGAATGTCAGCAATCCTTCGGAGACAACGATGATCAAACACAGAGAAACATCTAACATCCTCAACTCGGAGAGGCCAGGTTTCGCGAGCATAGAGCAAAACTGCTCTCACCGACGCGTTGTAGATCCGACCTTTTACAGCCAGACTAACAACACGAAGGCGCCCAAGATGGCCCAGATTGGCATAAGCCGCTCTGGCTTTCATTATACGTGCATCAATCTAATCACTCACGCCACCACCAGCACTTATATAGCTACCTAGATACACGAACTTCTCAACTACTTCAATCTGCTCACCATCTAAGGTGAGTACAGGATGAGAATCCTGCCAGTCTTGTAGGAGTACTTTGCACTTGGAGGGTGCAAAGCACATATCGTACCTGCGGACACTGATTGCCAACTGATTAAGTTCTGATTGCATGCCTTGGGCATTATCGCACAGTAAGACAATATCATCCGCATACTCAAGGTCGAGAAGTCGTTCTTCAGGCAGCAGATCCACACCGCCATTACTTACATCTATCACAGCTGTTTCCAGGATGTCGGCGATAGCAAAGTTGAAGAGGAATGGTGAGATCGGGCAATCCTGCCTAAACCCACTGCTCGAATGGAACAAAGGAGAAAGGGGATTGTATGCCCTCACTCTGCCTGAGGTGTTCGTATACAGGGCCTTTAAGATGTTAATGAACTTCTCAGACACACCCTTCTTCAATAGACAATCCCAGAGAACAGTCCTGTCCAACGAATCGAAGGCAGCCCTGATATAAAGAAACACTAAGATTGTTGGCCTGCGATAAGTATGACGGTGTTTTAACATTTGGCGGAGGGCGAAGATGTGATCAATACATCCTCGACCAGAACGGAAATCAGCCTGCTCCCCGCGAGTCAATCGTTCTCGGGTTTTAGACAACCAACGAAGAAGGATAGAAGCCAATGGTTTGGACGCAATCGAAAGTAGACTTATACCCCGATAGTTGTTGCAGGAACAACGTGAACCCCTTTGAAAGATAGGGATGACTATTGACTCATTCCATAATGTTGAAACACTTTCTTACTTCCAAACCTTTGCAAACAACACAGTCAGTTCCTTAGCCAGAAAGTCAGCACCATCTTTAAAAAGAGCCGGAGGTAAGTCACCTGGCCTCGGTGATTTGTAGCGCTTCAAGAGTTGAAGTTCCATTGCGGACTTACGCCTAGTTTGGTGGATCAGTCGTCAACGGCCATTGGGGACCGGACAAACTCATTGATGTTGCCGGAGCAGCAGACCAGTTGAACTGCCCTTCGAAAAATTCCGCCCATCGTCCAAGACGTCGAGAGATGTTAGTGATTGGCATCCCATCATCCTCGTAGATTGTTTCACTCACACCAGACTTCTTGCTGCCAGTGGCTCGGATGAGTTGGAAGAGCTTCCGGCAGTTAACAGATGCAGCTGCTGCTTCCATCTCATTTTCATGGCGTCGTGAAGATGCAACCAATGCTAATCTATACTTTTCGGTGGGGTGATAGCTAGCCTAGAGGCTAGCTTCGCTCGATACTTACTTGCAATAGATGTTGCAGCCAGTTTACTGTGCCGGAAGTTAATGCTGGCCAGAAACAGGTTGTGGTCTGTGCACAGTTGCAGCAAACGGTCCCCGTTATCTGTCCTGCGACCAACAAGTCCCCATCGGCCAACTTAACGACTCTCTTCTGTGCCTAGACGCTCGACCTGAGCATTCAAGTCTCCGGCTAGTACTACAATATCTGTCGAACGCGCTTTCTGGAGAAGAACTGTTAACTGATGGTAAAACTCATCGTTGATTGCATCCGGGCTGCAATCTGTCGGAGCATAGGCGGAGATGACGAAAAGACACCGTTTCTCACGCCTATTTCTTCTCACTTTGATGGAACTTTCTAATCCAACAGCACATAACCGACTGTTAATGGGGATCCAATCGATTAGTGCTGCCTCAGCCCTAGCGCTTAGTGCGACACCAACGCCAGCAAGACCAGACGAACATGCCACAGGGTCCCCGGATAAGCGCACGTGGAACAAGCTTTTCGAGGTGACAGATGGAGAGCGGATTTGTAGTACTTCACTAGAGTCTTGAATACGGGTCTCTGATAGACAACAAACATCAACATTAAGACCTTCCAAAGACATAGTCAGCCCTATCTGTTGTCTGATATGCATTAGTGTGCGAACGTTGGAGGAAGCCAGCTTGAACGGCGTACGTGGTTTCAGAAAGACTGCTTCAGTATTCATAATCGGTGGGAGCATTCACTTTCAACCAGACAGTGACTGAAGATCGTTTAGATAGGACAGATTTTCCACCATGGGCGAGCTGCTGCATAAGTTGAAAAGTAAGGTTACGCAAATTGGGTATAAAAGGGGGTGAGTTTGTGGCATGTATGGATGTTGTTTTAATGTATATTGCAAACCTTTTTCGAATAGTGTCACTACTAGTTCCATGTTACAAGCAGATCAGACAGCTAAAACGTTTGCATTGTGGGTTGAATATCTGTTTACTGTATCGCATTGCTATGAAGAAAACTAGTGGTATAGGTTATAATATATCGGTCACATTATATGTGGTTTAGAGATGATAAGGACAAATAGCTGGCCGGAGAATATGAAAAGGAAGTTTCAGGTTATAAGATATATAAGTAGGACGATGAGTAAGCGGTATAAAGAAACTCATTGTTTGGACGCTAGTGATGAAAAACATTTCAGACTAGTAAAATATAGACTAGAAGTGACTCACAGTTATTTAGGATGGTTTCTGAGCTTCTTATGATTGGATAGTTTTCGATTTTTCGCCTGAACATTATCTAGTTTCATCAAGTTTTAATGGGTCGTGGTCCAAGGCATTTCTAGGGCCCAATGTGTACAACATCATTGTAAGACATCAACGTTGATGTTCTATGTCGAAATGATTGGGGGCCTACTATAGTTAGACGAGAATGGTGCCGAACCAACTAACGTTGAAATCACACCTCGCGACCAGCCCTTACGTGGATTGAACCATCGACGCATCAAAGGATCATGGACGCTATGGAGACTGTACAACACAAAGGACGTTATTACAAGAATATATTAGTTAAGGTACAAACACGAAGATGCAGAAGTGAAAGAAACAACCACTGCCGCGTGGGTCAGTTCATGACATATATTTTATTGATGCGCGTAGACTATTCGTGACTTTGACAGGGATCGATGGTCTGTTCGATATTCAGTGACATTTCACCGACCCTACAATACTCCCCCACCAGATTCAACGGCCCTTTGAATCGATACCAAACATGTTGGGAGTAGTCGCGCGCCGGAGGTTGCCAGACGATTAATATGAATCCTCCGGGTATTGCCGAGCTGTAAGAGAAATGGAAAGGAGGCTGCAGAAAGTGATCGGGAAACAACGGGTAATAACACGTAACAAGGACGTTGGTTGAATATTTAGCGATCAACCATAGAAATAATAGAAAAAGAAATATTTTAGAGTTTTATCAAGTCGCGTTGAAAAAGATAGCTCTGACAAGTGGTTGAGTTCCTCAGATGAGAAAGGTTAAGTTTGCCGCAAGAGTAGTGATGTCACAGTGATAGTACGATAAGTGTATTACCAAATGATGCCGATGTTTGTACTGCCCTCGTTACAGAGTAGAAAGTCAATAAGTGTTGTGAAGATAAGTCAATGGTTTCCTTGTGTGAAGCTTCTGATCAACTTGCAGTCAGTTTGGAAAAACTGATATCTGCTGTGACAATCAAGAAGGGTCGAATAATACAGATGGAGAGCGAAGGTGGCACGCTGGAGTCTCTAAAAGATGATAAACGGTGGGTGCTGCAGGTTTGTTTGATTAGTGAAACGAAAAAATGTCGAAAACATAAGAAACTAAGAGTGTCACTCTGGACTCATGTCAATGACATCGGTGAAAAATGCTGTCAGTGTTGAGGTAGGGACGACAATATCGTTGTCAGATTGCAGGAGATGCGCTCGACTGCGTAAACCGACGATTCGCGTGAACGAGTGTCGTCAAACCAAGAATTGAACTGGACAGGATTTAGATCGTCGAGTAGTTGAACAGCCGATTGATGTACCGAAACCATCTATTAGATAACAGCCACGCGGAAACAATACTTCATAGGTTGGAAAAAATACGATGTCGAAATTGAATAATTACAATAGTTCGGATGTGTTGTAATGTCACATCGAAGTAACAGCATTTCGTATACTGACAATTGTACTGAACGTTCGTTTGGGCATTGTTTATGTAGCAATTGTACGTGAAGTAGCAAGCATTATCCTGGGGTTCGTGGAGAGTTTCAGAGGTCGTTTAGATATTCTCCAAACCCGTATTGCATGTGAATAAACGGAAGACGGAATTCAAGTGACTCCCGTACGATAAGGAAATCGAGCCATGATTTACCGTGAGATAACAGCACATACAAAGTGTGTAGTAAACAATAATTTAAATGGTAACCAACAATGTAACTCAAGTTTAGGTTTAGATAACGTGATCGTTTCGTAAAATGGCTTATTATCTAGCGTTGAGTGACATATTAAGTACGACAAAGTGTCTAACTAGAACATGGACTAAGATTACTCGTGTACATGAAATACGTTTTTTCGGAGTATGTTGACTTACGAGTCATAAATGTACATAGTTTCGACTAAAAGGTGACGGCAGTGACAGAATGTATGACTACTCTAAGTGAAAGTAGCCTCCAAATGTTATCAGACATCATAAACATTATACGAAACTATATAACGCAGTTATAAAACTCGCCTGGGTTACTCTAGCTCTCAAGTAATTGAAATTCGTTGATTAAATTCGTGGATTAACGAAGCATTGTAGCCTGAATTTGTATAAGTCCAATTTAGGCCGAACACGTAGAATTGCCTGACGAGACAGTCTAAAAATGATCTAACATTGCAGGAAATTTATAGTTCAAACTCACCGTAAATTTCTAGCACTCGTATCCTCTGATTCACCATGGAACTCAGCAATTGGAAATTAGGCAGGCAGTGGTCAAGAAAGTAAATTATTCTAGTAGATAGTTTCTGGTAGTAGTTAGTTGATAGTGATTAGGCAGAAAGATGAATTTATAATCGACAGTTAATTCTGTATTGGTTATACAAGTGGATAAGTTGCAAACAGATTAGCGTTCGTGTTTCCTTGAGGCTATACTTACGAGTGGTTGATATTTTAACAGACATTTACATTGTAGCTGTAAATAATTCCCCAAAAAAAATAGCTCATTAAGTGTTCGACATTGGATGCTAACCACGTTGTTTAAGTGGACTTGTTTAGCTGAAGGCTTTCGGTCATGCATCCGCACCAGATCACGTTTCAACACAGCGTGGGACACAGCTCCTACGTTTCATTAGCCAGCTTATAGAAAAGGTCCTCGATATATTGGTAACGAATCAAATATATCTTTCCTGCCTCTTCTCGTCTGACTTCTGATTTCTATCTGACTGGGAACAATCGAATATAGAAGGTGCTACTGGTATCCAGTTGTAAAACTAGAATATCCGTTGCATCTTCATTGGTGAGCCCGACGTGATCTGATACACCAAGTCAATATACTGTGGGTTTGTTCCATTTTGTAATATTATTATTCATTGTTATTCTTTATTTGAATTTTATATATTGTGATATACTTTTTTTCGCGAAATTTTTTCCGGATATATTTTAATTAGACATTTTTCGTTATCTATATTATTATGACGGAACACTCACCCTAGGTTTTTAAGTTAAATTCTATTCCCCCTATTTCGATTCAGTTAACGCCATTTTGGCTTGACAATATGGAGTCGTGGTTCTTCTATGCAGAAGCCGATTTTTGCATGCACGCAATCACGGACTCGCGCACACGTTTCCTCGCTGTTGTTAAGGCGTTACCGCGCGAGTTTAACAGGTACGTAACACCAAGTATGTTTACTAGTGATGTTCCCGAACCTTACGAAACGCTTAAACTATCGATTTTAAAACGCGGAAACCTAACTGATCGACAACGGTTAGACCAACTCCTTAACAATATCGACTTGCAACATGGTTCTGCTACAGACATGTTGCTTAGAATGAGAGAAGTCATCGGCCAACGAACCTTCGATGATGGCCTATATAGACAACTTTTCTTGTCTAAACTCCCTCAACAGGTGCAGGCAGTGCTTGTTTCATTTCAAAACAATGCCATAGATGAACTAGATTCATCTGCCGATCGAATCTTGGAAATCACAAAATTTTCTAAGGCCCAGGTTTTTTCCATCAAAGAAAAACCGCAATCGACCTAGACTGACATGGCCGAACTATGTCACACGCTTACAAGATATCTTAGAATTCGTAATGACCGTAGTCAGTCAAAATCCCCACGTAGGAGCGTTTCACGTAAGAGATCTGTCTCTCAACCACGAGAGACATGCAACCCCTACTGGTGCTGCTATTACAACCAGTACGGTGAATCCTCTAGAAATTGCAGGAAGCCCTGCAATTATCCGATACCAAAATCGAGTGACACGAAAAACAGTTCGGGAAACTTCCCAGCCGGCACGCGTTTACGGCAACCGTAGCCGGCGAACACAGACGCCTCTTATATGTCACGGATGTAACTACGAAAGTTCGCTAGCTCGTCGACACCGGCGCAGAAGTTAGCGTTGATCCAGCAAATCCCGACGACAGACTTCGCGAGTCTGTTTTATGTTTACAGGCGGCAAAACGGAAAGGTGATCGCTACTTACGGTAAAAGGTACGTCTACCTTAACTTGGGTTTACGCAAACCCATACACTGGATTTTCATGGTTGCAGATGTCTCTATGCCAAACTTTGGTATAGACCTGTTACAACACTACAATCTACTCATCGACACACGCTCACGAAGGTTAATAGACGGAAACACTAAGTTATCCGTTTGCGTAACTCCTTGTTCCGGTTGCAGGTTATCCTCAGTCACAATTAAGCACGCCATAGACCCCTTGTACCAATCAGTACTCGACAAATACCCCAGGTTATACCAATCGCAATCGAAATTTCCTTGTGTAACCAGCAATGTTACACATCACATCTGGACTACAGGACCACCTGTATTTTCGAAAGCCCGAAGACTCGCTCCCGAGAAGCTTAGGTTAGCTAAAAACGAATTCGACCACATGATGGACCTAGGGATACTTCGACCATCGCATAGTCCATGGTCATCCCCATTGCACATGGTCCCTAAAAAGAACAGCAATGATTGGCGGCCAACTGGTGATTATCGGCGTCTGAATGCAAAAACCATTCCCGATCGTTACCCGCTGACTCATATTCACGATTTGACAGCTACCTTGAAAGGTACAACTGTCTTTTCGAAAATCGCCTTGATTAGAGCTTATAACCAAATCCCTATGGCACCTGACGACATCCCTAAAACCGCTATCATCACTCCCTTCGGTCTTTACGAATTTCTACGAATACCTATTGGTCTAAGAAATGCGACTCAAACCTTCCAAAGGTTTATAGACGACGTCTTCCGAGGTCTCAACTTCGTACATGCGTATGTTGATGACTGTCTAATAGCAAGTCCGGACAGAGAATCACATCTCAAGCATCTGGACATTGTTTTCGATCGACTCCAAAGGCATGGCATTACTGTCAACATTCAGAAATGCCAAATCGGAACTAACTGCTTAGACTTCTTAGGACACACTATTGATGCCCAAGGCATCCGACCCCTTAGGAGCAAAGTGGCGGCCATTCTGGATTATCCAGAACCGACCACGATCAGGCAGTTACGAACTTTTAACGGACTCGTAAGTTTCTATAGACAGTTCATACCCAAATGCGCATCCCTAATGAAACCGTTAACCGATCAGCTTCGTGGAAATGTGAAATCAATTAGTTTAGACGACACAGCCCGTAAAGCATTCTCCACAGTTAAGGAACACATCGCTAAGACAACCCTGCTTGTTCATCAGGACACTCAAGCGCCCATTAGTATCGCCGTAGACGCATCCGACTCAGAAATCGGACGAGTCTTACAACAATGGGTTAACAACTCGTGGCAACCTTTAGGATTTTTCTCGAGACGGTTGTTAGACGCGGAATCTAGGTACAGCATGTTCGGTAGGGAATTCCTAGCTATGTATTGTGCTGTACGGCAATTTCGACATTCCATCGAAGGAAGAGAATTCACGCTTTTTACCGATCACAAACCTCTTACCTTCTCTTTAAATTCATCTTCAGACAAGTACTCACCGCGAGAGTCTCGACAACTGGACTACATTTCGCAGTTTACTTCAGACATACAACATATTTCTGGAGGAAACAATGTAGTCGCAGACGCCTTGTCTCGAATTAGCTCCTTGAACAGTTTCCAAGGAATCGACCTTCTTAAACTCGCTCAGCTTCAAAAAGAAGACATTGATCTTCAGCATGAGTTATCCTCGACAACTCTTAAACTAAGTATTAGGCAGATGGGAACAGGTAAGGAAACCTTACTCTGTGACACATCTACAGGTAGGGATCGTCCAATTGTACCAAAACACTATCGCCGCAACGTCTTCAATACGTTGCACAATCTTTCTCATCCAGGTGCTCGTGCAACAATCGAACTTATAGCCGAACGCTTTTGTTGGCCTGGCATGAATAAAGACGTGAGGGAGTGGGCACGCTCCTATGTAAGCTGTCAGAAATCTAAGGTGATCAGACATAACAAATGTCCCTTAGGCTCTTTCAAAACCCCTGACGCTCGTTTCGACCACGTCCATCTATATTTGGTAGGACCCTTACCCGACTCGAACGGATACTCATATCTCCTAACATGCGTAGACCGTTTCACTCGATGGCCAGAAGCAGTACCGATTAATGACATTACTGCTGAAACCGTGGCCCGCGCTTTCGTCGAACGATGGGTAGCAAATTTCGGCTGCCCTTCCACAATCACTACAGACCGCGGACGACAGTTCGAATCCTGACTTTTCCGTTGTCTAACCTCACTAGGGGGGTAGTGATCTGTAGCTGTAAATAATTCCCCAAAATCATTAGCTAATGAAGTGTTCGACATTGGATGCTGACCACGTTGTTTAAGTGGACTTGTTTAGCTGAAGGCTTTCGGTCATGCATCCGCACCAGATCACGTTTCAACACGGTGTGGGACACAGCTCCTACGTTTCATTAGCCAGCTTATAGAAAAGGTCCTCGATATATTGGTAACGAATCAAATATATCTTTCCTGCCTCTTCTCGTCTGACTTCTGATTTCTATCTGACTGGGAACAATCGAATATAGAAGGTGCTACTGGTATCCAGTTGTAAAACTAGAATATCCGTTGCATCTTTCAACATGCTGCTAATGCTCGTTAAGGAACTACGATAGTCGTAGTTGATTGGTTAGTTCTATCGATTGACCTAATTATTTCATTTGAAATAGTAATCAACTTTGATATGAAGCAACGAATGTTCACAGAAACTGATAAAAACACTCGAAGTGAAAAATGAAAATTAATAAGTATAGAATGCAATAAAAAGTAATAATGATAGGTTGCGTTATTCGAAGTCTTGCTTACCAGTGTAGAACATCAACGTTGATGTTCTATGTCGAAATGATTGGGGGCCTACTATAGTTAGACGAGAATGGTGACGAACCAACTAACGTTGAAGTCACACCTCACGACCAGCCTTTACGTGGATTGAACCATCGACGCATCAAAGGATCATGGACGCTATGGAGACTGTACAACACAAAGGACGTTATTACAAGAATATATTAGTTAAGGTACAAACACGAAGATGCAGAAGTGAAAGAAACAACCACTGCCGCGTGGGCAGTCCATGGCATATAATTGATTGATGAGCGTTGACTATCCTTGACCTTGACAGGGATAGATGATCTGTTCTATATTCAGTGACATTTCACCGACCCTACACCATAAATGGTTATGGAGATGAAAAGAAAATCCAAGAATCGTTGTTACTTAATAGTTATAAAAAGGGAATACGGAGCATACAATAAAAGAAAACGAATAAAGCACTGTTTGGTCTGCCACATTTGCACGACCGATCGTTACGGAATCCGGTCTGTTGATCTCGAACTTGGGCATCTACTGAATTTTTCATCCAGTTCAGTGACACTTTGTTGAAAACTTTTCCAGTGTGTCTGTGATACCTGTTCTTCCTCCCAAATCTTCCTGAACAGAACGTGAAGCATTTAAGCAGTTGCTTCTATGTCTGACTTTTGTGCTCCCGATAGTATATTGTCGTGTCCATCTGATTTCCCACTTGTTTTCTTGTTTGCTTCAGTGTATTCAGCTTGTGCTTTGACTTTCTCTGTTCTTGTTTGGCTATTGGTAATTACTATTTTCTTGTTCTTCCTTTCTTGAACCTTGTCTGGGGTTTCCACAGGAATCCATTCCTTATGATGATGATGCTTATCGCGACCCAGAACCTCCTGACACGTTGAACTAAGCGCTCATTTGATCCATTTCCAGTTGTCCTCCATAGCAGTTTCTTCTTCTTTAAGTAGATCCTGTAGGGCTTGTAACGTGTTGTTGAGAGTTATCTTGAAGTGGTTGAGTTTGTTAGTATCTGGGAAAAGGGCTGTATTAAACCTTTTACACTGCTGTTTCTCTAGTTGTCCAGTGTTTCTTTAATTTCAGTTTCATCTTGACCACAACCAGGTGGTGATCTGAAGCTATGTCAGCTCCTATCCTGGTTCTCACATCTTCCACTGTCCTTTGGAATCTTTTGTTGATACAAATATGATCTATCTGGTTCTCTGTGGTGTGGTCCAGTGAGACCCATGTAGCTTTGTGTATGCGTTTGTGAAGGAACATTGTGCCGCCTATAACCAATTTGTTGAATGCACGCAGATTTGCAAATCTCTTCCCTTTATCATCTCTTTCTCCTAGTCCATGTCGTTCTATTATATCTTCATATCCTGTGTTGTCCACTACACTTTAGGCTTTTAGATCTCCCATCGGGATGGTGAGGTCCTTTCTTGGGCACTAAGCTACGTTAGATTGAAGCCTCGAGTAGATCTGATCTTTATCGTCGTTGCCATCATTGCTGGGTGTATAACAGTGGACAACATTCATCACGTTTCCCTCCTTTGTTTTGAAGGATGCTCAGGAAAGATTGGATAAAGAGCGCTGGTGGGCGATCTACGCTCTTCGATTAGGGGTAACAGGCGTAGGTAAAGTAAGATTCCATTTGTTTTGAAGGATGCTTTGATGGTCCTGGATCTGTGAGATTCCCATCCCATGCGTTTATTTGAACAACGTCAGAGCAAATCCCTGAGTTTGTGGAGTATTTTCCTGTTTGTAATCAGAGTACGTGAGCATCTCTCCCGAACATAACCTTTGCTGTCCAGTTTTGGTCCAAAGTGTTTCACTGATTTCGAGAACCGCCAATTTATATATTACCATTTCCGTTGCAATTTGACTGGTCCTCCTGGTCTCCCACATTGTCCGGTCGTTCCATGTACCTATAATATTTTTTACTGTGGTTGTTAGAAAGGACATCGGCCTCATGACGTCGGAAGAATTTCAGCTCTCGTAATGGGGCGTGATAATTCTTCTGAATGAAGATGCTTCAACTCGGAGGGCAGAATTTAAATGGTTTAAATTGTTTATTCTAGTTAGAGTTTATTTTAAGCATGGTTGTTTTCTACGGGATGGGATTGCTGACCTCACGCCTAACCCTCTTCGTTTGTGTGGATTTGGGACCGGCAATAGCTCTAGGAGAGGTACAAGCTGAGTTTTGGTTTCCACACTTAACATCTAATTTTTCTGGGACTGTTGTTTTTGTTTTAAGGCAGTTGAACTCTGACCAATGTCATGGACTCCAATGTATGCATGATTGACGACTTTTCCGATCTTAAGGATCTAGTTGAGAAGTCCCGTAATGTTGAGGTAAGTAATATTGGAGTTTTGAATAAAATTGACTTTACAGGCAGATGTATTTGATGAAATCAAGGACTTACTTGCTAGAAGAAGTGAAATAGAGCATAAATTAAAAAAGATAAACTCTCTAATGTATGCAAACCCGTTAGCTATACTTTTTCTGTAGACCTGATTTCCATAAGTTACAAGTAAATGCCGAAAATTCTTCGAAATTGGTCGGTTGTGCTTCGAAACTTGCTCTACAGCTCAGTGGGAAAGTGGAGCAATTAGATTTTGTAAAAGTAATCTTATTGAATTCCTAGTATTTTTCAGAATCATGTTCTTAAATGTGTAGATAAACTAAGTCATATAATTACTGTAAGGAACAGTGCAATTGGAGTGAAACGATGTCTCGTTGACTCTAAATTAGATGAAGTAACGTAGTTGATTTTCAGTTATTTTTAAGCCACTGGTTACGTGTTTACATATCTGGAAATGGAGAAAGACATAATTTCTCTTATCTCGCGTCTATCAGCGGGTAAGCCTGTTTTCCACTTTAAAATATCATCGGTCTAAACTAGTAGTTTTCTCACTGTCCGGGTTCATTTGCATATATATATATATATATATATATATATATATATAATGCATACTTTGATGAATCGCTTAAAAAATGGTTGTGAATTGTTACTTCAACTTCTCTGCTTGTGTTTTGATTGAAAGTAGAGAAAGCTTTCCAATAGTCTGTAACTACATGCGTAACGTGAGGTCCTGGTCAGCAAATTATATGAAAGTGGGAAGACTACTTATTCCAGTCATGATGAAGGACCATTTAGAAATACGCCTTAGGTAGTCCCTATACTTCATATCGGAACAGTAAATGAAGAGCCTAACAATGTAAAAGCAATAGATGCCAAAATGATTCCAGTATTAGACGAAGTAAGTGGCTAAAGGTATCTATCTTAAAATCAGAATTTAGAGATAAATAGGAAATAAATTGATCTTTGTTGTTAAGTCCTATTTTGAGCTACGTTTATTCGAGTTCTTAAACCGTTGACCACGATTATCTAGAGAACCTCGACCAATAATTCAATACCTGTCAATTACGACTTAGATAAATGATTTCGTGGTAGCTTTTAGCCTTTCAACCTACCCCTAGATCGCTCGGCGTTAAACATCAGGATATGACTTAACTAGAGTCTGCATAACGTGTGTCTCAAAAACTTATAAGTTTAAGATGGTTTAGAAAGCACAGTTCTATTGTTCGTCATCATATGAAAACTTAGTATACATTGGCTATTTGTTCTCGCCACTTTCGTTTAACTGCTGTATATGTTGACGGTGTGACGCTTATTGCCCATTTCTTGGAGATTGCTGTAATCTAACTCTAGTGTCAGTCGAACGATATTCCGTTAAGCAGAAGTGATAAAAAGTGGGACATTTCCAAATACTTCAATAGTGAATCAGTGGCTTATTGGTTTAAACATTAAGCTATCAACCAATGTAGGGTAGGTTTGAAATCCGAATTCTGTGTTTTGAGCATTCAAATATTATGACTAGTTGTTGTAAAACATGACTGAAAGCCGAGTATAGCTGATGAGTCACAATAATAATATAATCATTATAAAGTCTAAAGTTGAGAAACGAGACGTAGTTAAATGGATACTTCACACCTTTCAAATGTATGGTGGTGGTCTCCGTCGGTCACAACCTAGAACCTGTGCCTTTGTACATCGGTTCAAGTTCGCATACCCTATCATCACTGAGAGATGAAATTTTCAGGCCAAATCCCAGAATAGTAGAGGTAGTTACCGCACCAAAGATACGATTCAATAGGAAAATATAAAATAGTTAAATAAAACCAAGGGAGTTTTGAGGAATTTGGAATCTCAGAATTTGGGGGAAGACAAAGAACGGATGCAACTGCGCCATTGCAAACAATTTTGAACCATGTCATTCAAAGTCTATAACCATTGGCTACTATAATCACACGCATGCCAACACAGTAGACTATACCTATTAAAATGAGTAAATCCAAATGTTGCCCCCAAATGCTCCGGTACGGCCGAGAGTGGGGAGAGTCCGCTCTCCCTCCCAAAATGCTCTCCAATGACCACGCGTATATAGCCTGTGTCAGGGAAGTCCTACTCACTGCCTTCTCGCGGCATTCCCGTTTACGAAATTGAGAGGACGAAAAGTGAATGTCCGGCGCTGTAAACGGGTTGGTGGACACGGAAAGTTTACATAGGGGAATTGGAAAACCTTGATTACAAACCAATGGTGCACATGGGCTTCAATATCCTGAAGGAACAAATGGCGTATGAACCAATTGTTGGTCACCGGCTACCATGGGACTGCATCTCCTTACAATGATCCACTGCCTTGTGGATCAGACTTTTAAGTCGATGGCTCCGGGTATGGCCCCCTAAGAAAACCACCTGTTTGGGTCTGGGCACTCAGTCAGTATCATAGCCGTCACACAATTAGGTGAAATGACGTTTTTTGTGTGGCGCATATGTATCTGGTGCCACTTGTACTAATATTTATGTGTTCAAATAAATAAGTTCAAATCTTAATAACTTCATGGATTGATTCTATGTCTTGGTTTGACAGCCCCTAGCCTTCCAGCCTACTCGTACACCTATATACGTAACGCTTCTCTCAATCTCCTCACTTGATGATAATTTACTACCTCATTAATCGACTTGTTATTCTTACCTAGTACCGTATTCCTAACTCAGACATTGCTTATTCCGTGGTCCCAAAATACGCGAGCAATGCTTCGAAAATACCTATGATTTGATGCTTGTAACCTACAAATATCCTTTATTTTTGATGGCCATGATGGTGATCTGACTAACTGGAAACCAATAAAGTGACTAAGGAGTTACGATTTAGTAATAATCAACATAGAACTTGGCGCAAATGTGATTTAGCTCAGGTTAGGATTCCATGGTAGCGCAACAAGATGAAATAAACGGAAAAGTAGCAAATGTATCGAAATAATAGTAATATCAGCTTTAATGAACGGCTAAAATTTCAGAGTATACTTCAAAAACGAGGGACGAACTAAAGACATGTTTAAGTGAATATCAAAACTGAATAGAAGGTAAATGTATCTATACTGCTATTCATTTCTAAATCACGTCACACACTTGAAGTACCCCTAAATAAACGGGTATATACGTCTTTTTAAGCCAATTTGACAATATATTAATATGGGAAGCCAACATATTGAAACATATGTCCGAACGTCAAGCTACATGAACTATCTAATATAATGACAGACAGATGTCACTCAACATACACATACTGTATTTTTTCTGATTTTACGAATCTTATCAAATATTTCCTGTTGTAGTTGTCAATCTCCGATTTTTAATGGTCTCTTGTTTCTGATGGTCATTAATGATGAACTAAACAAAATACTTTATAGATAATCCTGATAACAATCCATTGACAACTCTGGATGACAGTCGACAAATTCTTGTGAAGATGGCAGTTGAGAAATTCGATGAATATGTTTCGAAACGAGATGAAAAGAATATAGTATATTTATTAAAGATATTTTTCTTATTGGGCGAAACCAATGAAGGAATTCGACGATTTTCTATATATCTTTGCTCATACATTTCAAATAAATGTGAACTATTGATAACTACTAATAAATCATCTTCACAATCATCGGAATTTGTATTGGCTAATTTAATCACAGAAATTCTAGAGTTGCTGATACATTGAAAAATAATTCAATGTACGTCGAAACATACTGTGGTAAGTATAAAATTTTTTATTGTCATTTAAAGAAACAAGAAGAGTTGTGCAAAAGCTAATTTTTCTGACTTTCTAATGTGATATGTTTTTTGCAAGGGGAAAAAAGTATTTCAGTGTTAAGAACTTGTAAAATACCAGTCTAGTCTGAGCCATGTTAGTAGATGCAGACTACTTGGTTAGGGTCCGCGTGACTATCGTAACCAAATGGGTGGAGACTCCAGGTGACATGGCTCAGAATCGATCACAATTGCGTAGGTGTATACACTCTTTATTTTCTCTTCAACCTTGAGATTAAAATTGCTTCATAACGTTCTTCCTTCCTGTACTATATCCTTATATACAATCTTTCTTTTATATATTACCACCACTAAATTAACTACTTCTATGAATCCGGTGTTCATCTTGTTGTGCTAATGATGTATGGCAACTTGGACCGATGCATAAATGTGCCTGGTTTTACGTTGTAGCTGACTGACTGACTGACTGTAAAATACCGGTTATTATGGTAGCAAAATATGGTTTATTCATCTTCCTGTACCCTCTTCCATATGACGAAATAATTTTGATTCGAGTTAACTGTTGGAAGCAAATAATATATTACTAATTTGAAATTGACTAGATTGGCTTCACCAGATCAGTCATCTTAGTTATTAAACCATAAAGTGTAAGGTTAGTGGTGGTTCGTTCTCTAGGTCCTAGTTTGAAAAAAAGCATACAACTATTAATGTTATTATTCTTGTTCGAATCCCATTTGGATTTCCAGGTCAAGTCTAGGTTTAATTTCATTTCGTTTGGTGGACATGAATTAGTACAGCTTATATCAAAAGCTGACTTTCGTTTGACAACAGTTAAAAACCAGGAAATTCTGGACATCTGTTTTGTCCTAGTATTGAACTCTTCAGCAGTGCATGTCCATGACCCCACTGAGGATAGAACCCTGAACCTCTAGGTCTTGCTGCGAGTGCTTGACGTTTTGACCATTTAGTCGGCATCCAGTGATTTATGTATCTAATTTCAACCGACGTGCTATATCGCGCGAGGCCTAAAGATCCTAATTCACTTGGTATTGTTTGTTTGTATCTTCCCACTGGTGTTTAGGACTGCAATTAATCAGTCTGTTTTCAGGCATATATGCATCGTGTGCGAACTGCCTCAATATTGCCTTAAATCATAAGCTTTATGAACAAAGATGGATAGTGGCTAGCAGTGAAATCCAGGACGCGCGTTTCGTCCTATTTGGGACTTGTCGGCTGGATGTTTGTGCACATATGCACGTATGCCAACAAGAGACTGATCAATTGCAGTCGTAAACAACAATGGGAAGATACAAGCGAACAATACCAAGTGAATGAAAACGTCACACCATTTCACAAGCAGGTGGCTATGAGGACTCAGTAGCTGAGTGAACAGCTCGTTGGTTTTTATGGCGAACGGTCTGGGTTGGAGTCCCGAATTGAACCACTCTGGAATGCAGGTGCATTGACCCCAAATGCCCTGGTACGGCCGAGAGTGGGGAGAGCCCACTCCCCCATCTGGAAATGCTCTCATATGGCCGGCGAATATATAGCCTCTGCCAGGGAAGTCCTGCTCACTGCCCTCTCGTGGCGGGGGTGTTGTTTAGGAATGTGAGAGGACGGAAAGCGAATGTCCGGCGCTTTAACCGGGTCGGTGGACACGGAGGGTTTACCTAGGGGAGTTGGAAAACCCTGATTCCAAACCAATGGTGCACATGGACTTCAATATCCTGATGGAACGAATGACGAATGAATATGCTGCTGGTCAACGGCTACCATGGGACTGCATCTCCTTACGATGCTCCACTGCCTTTTGGATCAGAGCTTTAGGTCAAAAACTCGGGGTGTGGCCCCTTAAGAAAACCACCTGCTTCGGTTTGGGCACCCGGGCAGTATCACAGCCCACACACAAATAAATGAAATGATGAATTCTATTGACGATAATATTCTCGCTCACACTAGAAGCAAGACAATTTACACTATTATTGTTATTATCACCATTATTATCATTATTATTACTATTATTTACTACGTCGCTTTTTCAATCCCTTTATTCTCAAATTGTGTATCCTTTCTTTCCAATTTATGCAGCAGCTCGCCCATGGTGGAAAATCTGTCCTATCTAAACGATCTTCAGTCACTGTCTGGTTGAAAGTGAATGCTCCCACCGATTATGAATACTGAAGCAGTCTTTCTGAAACCACGTACGCCGTTCAAGCTGGCTTCCTCCAACGTTCGCACACTAATGCATATCAGACAACAGATAGGGCTGACTATGTCTTTGGAAGGTCTTAATGTTGATGTTTGTTGTCTATCAGAGACCCGTATTCAAGACTCTAGTGAAGTACTACAAATCCGCTCTCCATCTGTCACCTCGAAAAGCTTGTTCCACGTGTGCTTATCCGGGGACCCTGTGGCATGTTCGTCTGGTCTTGCTGGCGTTGGTGTCGCACTAAGCGCTAGGGCTGAGGCAGCACTAATCGATTGGATCCCCATTAACAGTCGGTTATGTGCTGTTGGATTAGAAAGTTCCATCAAAGTGAGAAGAAATAGGCGTGAGAAACGGTGTCTTTTCGTCATCTCCGCCTATGCTCCGACAGATTGCAGCCCGGATGCAATCAACGATGAGTTTTACCATCAGTTAACAGTTCTTCTCCAGAAAGCGCGTTCGACAGATATTGTAGTACTAGCCGGAGACTTGAATGCTCAGGTCGAGCGTCTAGGCACAGAAGAGAGTCGTTAAGTTGGCCGATGGGGACTTGTTGGTCGCAGGACAGATAACGGGGACCGTTTGCTGCAACTGTGCACAGACCACAACCTGTTTCTGGCCAGCATTAACTTCCGGCACAGTCATCGCCGGTGTGCCACCTGGCGTCCTCCCTCTGCACCCCAAGCCTGGACTCAGATTGATCACATCGCGATCAGCTACCGCTGGCGTGGTTGTGTACAAGACTGCCGCTCCTTTTGGAGTACCTATCTGGAGTCTGATCAAGCTCTGGTCTGCGCCAATCTCACCTTACGTTTCAGTGGCCGAAGGATTGGCCACCACCAACGGATCGATGTTGGTAAACTGGCTGCAATATCTATTGCAAGTAAGTATCGAGCGAAGCTAGCCTCTAGGCTAGCTATCACCCCACCGAAAAGTATAGATTAGCATTGGTTGCATCTTCACGACGCCATGAAAATGGCAAGTAAAGCCGCTTGCGGCTTCGTGAAACGTCCCGCTTACAAGCACTGGGTTTCTTCTGGCTCCTTACAACTGATGGAAGCCCGTCGGTCTACTCCGGGTGACCGTGAGTTTGTCCACAAACGAAGGCTGTTACGTAATGAAATCGGGCAAAGCTTGCGTAAGGACCGGGAAGTCTGGTGGTCGGAGCGTGCTAATGAGATGGAAGCAGCAGCTGCATCTGTTAACTGCCGGAAGCTCTTCCAACTCATCCGAGCCACTGGCAGCAAGAAGTCTGGTGTGAGTGAAACAATCTACGAGGATGATGGGATGCCAATCACTAACATCTCTCGACGTCTTGGACGATGGGCGGAATTTTTCGAAGGGCAGTTCAATTGGCTCACGGTTTTCCACATGTATTGGTATAAGTGAAAATATGTCATGCCATTTGACTGCTAATTGGTGTTCATGCGGGCGAAGATGAAGAGTACGTCCGCTTTTCCGATGTAGTGTTTTTCGCAGTCGGCACAATTTTTTACCGTAGTTGATGTTCGGTTTTTCTTCTTTTGCCTTTTCGTCCTTTGGTTTGCATAGGCTTGATTGTAGTGATTTTGTCGGTTTGTATGCTACACATATTCCGAAAGGCTTCAACTATGTCGTTGTAGTTTCTAATATGCCTTTTATATATAATAGGGTAATCCGTTTGTTGGTTTATGTATTTGAATTTGTTTCTGATTATGCGTTCGGCTGGTATTTTTTGATAAAGTTGATTAGGTAGCCGTTCTTTTAAAAGATCGTGTCCAGGTATTTTTCTGCATTTTTACGTGCTGTAATTGTATTGCAGTGTGTCCTCACCCTCTTGAACAAAGTTTGTACGCAGTTGATTTTGTGAGCTCTTGGGTTGTTTCTACTATAATTGAGAATTTGATCACTGCTACATGAAGTTTGTACTGATGATATCGTTCAGAACGATGAAAGCTCCACGACCAAACCATCTAGCTTAAAGAACAAAACCATATTGAAACTTATTATTTTCATTCAAATTAAAAATAATTACCCTGAAATATATGAAATATATGATTAGTTCGAGAAAGGTGAAGTCGTTAACAAACTTAAGTTCGGAACAGTTCGAGAAAAGGAACTTGATTATATTTCATTATAGGCTTCATATATTTATTGAAGAGTGTTCTATTTCTTGATCATAGTAGAAACACAAAGATATTTTAAGCAAAGATGGATAGTGGCTAGCAGTGGAATTCAGGACGCGCGTCTCGTTCTATTCGTGACTTGTCAGCTGGATGTACCTGCATCTCAGAGTTGTTGTTCACTCTGGGACTTGAACCAAGTACCTTTCACTTCAAGCGCCATCGCGTTATCCACTCGGCTAGTGAGTCCTGATAGCCGCTTGCTTGTGCAATGAGGTGAAGTTTCAATTTATTTAGTACTTTTTGTTTGAATCTTCCCATTGATGTTTAGGACTGCAACTGATCGGTCTCTAATTGGCATATGTGCATGCTGTGCGTCCTGGATTCCACTGCTAGCCACTGTCCATCTTTGCTTACAATGCTTGTGAATTGAGGCAATATCAAGGCAAACATCAATAGGAAGATTCAAACAATTAATATTAAATGGACACAAAGATATCTTTTTTGGTATGCAATCACAGACCATTAATATGTAAATATGTGGAGTTGTTATGATGTCTTTTTTTTCTTCTGTAGGCTGATATCAAACAGTGCAATCTCACAGATGATTTTAAAAGTATGTAGACTGGTTCACTCTTTTGTAATGTTATAGCGTACTAATTAACCTTTGATATTGTATCTTTATAATTTATCGATCACAAGTGTACATTTACTTTTTTATTACTATTTATACTTTGCTTTCTGTAATTCTTCAAATTGCATAAGTGATGAGGAAATCTTAATTGCAATGTAGTTTAGGAATTTTTATTTTAATGAGTTGTGGGTGATTTTTTCACTTATAAAGGTTTGTACAACTAAAGGGGCGTTATCAGAATGGGGTTTTGTGGAGATTTTAGTAATTTCATATAGTTGAGATCATGAGTCGATTGAAGCTAGACCACCATGGAAAACCTAGAAGCACTGGATAGTCATTACGTCTTATTGTGGGACTCCTCAACAGTGTGCATTTACAATCCCGCTTTGCGTGATTCGAACTCAGGACATTACCACCATTGGGTGTCGGCTCAATGGTCTATCGTTTAAGTGCTCTGGCGCGAGACTGGTAGGTCTTGGGTTCGAATCTCACGAGGCGGGATCGTGGGTACGCACAGCTGAAGAGTCTCACAATAAGACGAAATAGCCGTCCAGTGCTTCCAGGTTTTCCCTGGTGGTCTAGCTTTCATTGACTCATGATGTCAGCTATATAAAGGGGTATAATTATCTGAAAATAACATTATATTTCTGAGTAATACTATATGAACTTGTTCACCGTTAATGTATAGTACTAGATCAACTTTTCTAAGTTCTCATCTCGCTGAATTATCTGTATGGCCATCTCCTTTCTATCCATCTAGAAGTTTTCAAATAGTTTTCATATTGTCTGTGTATTCAATCTTCTATATCCACACAAGCTGTTATCATCTTAGTGTATTGTCTCGTTGAAATTTGCTATATGAATGTAAATATAATGTTGTCTGTTTTCTTAAATTTGTAACTTGATGTTGTATCATCCATTGTTTTAACAATGTAGATTAAAATATTAAAAATAAGTCAATCTTTTTTTAGAGAAAAGCGGTGAAATCTCAAAGTGTTTTGAAAATTCTCAACTTGTTTGTCAAGTACAAGATTTACTCAGTAAATACCTTAATTTAGAACAATATTATCTCCGTGTAACAATTATGAAGGTGAGTTGTTTTCTCTGCTACATGATGTCTGTTGTAAGTGTTTATTGTAAATGACTACATTTTCATGTGAAGTATGTTTACAAAGATAATTGAGAAAATGTCCTAGATTTATGCTTCGTTTCCACTGAATTCATCTAGCTTTTCCCCCGTGGGACTATAAACCATTGTCATTCATTACTTCAATTAAACATCCCCACTTCAGTATTCAACAGCAGCTGTAATAAAAGTGTATGGCGGCATGTGGGTTTTAAGGAAACTTCTCTTTACAACTTACTCTGTGTGAATTAAAATATGTCTTGTTTCTAATAAACCTTGCTTTGTTGAGGACATCGGATTTGACAACTATGTCTACTTTCTGTTTTGGCGCATTTGTAGACTGAATAGAGGATTTTACTACTAATATTTCAATTCATCGTTCTTGATAGGCTTCAAATCACTTCTACTTTCACAGCAGCAGCAATAAATACATTTGGTCAAATGAAGTAGATAATTTGTTTCTGATATACTTGGATTTGTTCAAGTGGTGATAACATACTTTGGGATAGGAATCAATCTTAAACTACTAAAATATATATGAAAATCAGTTTTGATCGCTAACTTTATTGTAAAGTTTCTGCTAATGTTAACCAGAAAATTAATAGATGCCTTAATATTACATCATTCTGCTCAATCTCGAGATAAAAACATTGTAGTTGTCATTACTAACAGTTCAAACCCGTACTTTTTTCGCTTGTTAGTTAGTTTCATCCTTAATGGATGTACATCATTTTTAATCTGGATTTATTTCAATTATTTGTTTTGCAAGGCATTAAGTTCAGATGAAGTCGACAAATCTAGTAATGTATGGTGTTTTATTGACGATGTATTTTTCATCACCAAAAAAAGTCTTATGCAAGTTACAATTATTTTGTTGTGAATTATGTTAACTTCAATTTAGTATAGTAATATAATTGTAATGACCCAGCTCTAATGATTTTCTCTAGGCGTTAAGGTCTTAGCAGTGTATTTCATATTTTCTGGAAATTCCGTTTTCTTAGTTGATGGAAATTTCTGACTACTGCTTATACTCTTAATACTTCTACCACTATGGGATATGAATCGACAACTGCATCTCTCTGTGTTAATGTGGTATGGCAACTCGAACTGATGTACGTACGTACGTACGAAGTTCTACATTGTGACTGACTGATTGATGTAATTGATCACGAAGTATAAATGTGCCCATTCATTCAATGAACCATCCATAGTATTATAGCTTCCTTATATGAATTTGACCTCTCTCTCTCTCTCTCTCTCTCTCTCTCTCTCTCTCTATATATATATATATATATATATATATATATATATATATATATATATATATATATATGCGTCCAATGATACAGGAAATACGTACGAGCAGTCTTGGGTGCTATCCGGTCCTTCCTACTGCCTAGCCCAGCCCGTTAAGTCCAGAACACAAATAACAGCCTGGGCAATATGAATCATTATTTACAAACATACTGAGTTTTTATATGAACCAAAGTAATCAATAAACTGATTATAACTCAAGAATCGTATGATAATAAATCAAAGATCAAAATAAAGCTAATGATAAGAGAAATATGAATATGAATAGTTCAGTTACGTAATAATTGTACAGTATGAAATAGCATATTACATTGATCCATAAATAGACCTAAAAGTTATCATTCGTAATTCACCGAGGGATATAACAATAGTACATTGTTTCGTGAACTGTGGATTCTGAAAATCCATCACATTAGCTTTCACTATCCTTCAGTTGGTTATCCTATCTTTACATACACTCCAAGTATCATACGATTCCCAACAGGTGCATGAAAGGATCATTATTGAAAATTTATTGGAAATCTGACGTAAGACAAAAAGTTTTCTTTGCCAGTGTTAACCATCCTAAGTGTTTTTCATAAGATCATGTTGAAATATAGCATAATTCATCACTCTTACCAGCCATTAAATAATGAATCAATAGTTCCTGTTATATTATGATTAGCTACTAGTTCTTTATATTATTATGTTTCAATGGTCAAAGTTTAACTGCTAAGGATTATTGACATCTTCATTGCATCTGTTATCCGGTTGATTTGATTTTGTGAACATTGGAATTTTTTATTTTGACTAGATTCCGTTTACTGTAATATAAGTCAGTTGTTTGCCAGTTTATTATAAGATCATCTCTTCAGTAATTGGTTTATGCAAATTTCTAACACTTGAACAGAATCTTCTTTACAATATTTATTACCATATTTATGTATGTAGTAGATAAACACAGGTATTATATATGCGCTGGTAATTACTATTATCATTAAGCGTATTGATTGTACCTTCTATTGCTATTATACCTGCTATAAAATTACCATAAGTTCAGTTTATTTGAAATTAGCAGTATAATGCTGAAAACGTCTTGTCTGCCTTCGGACCTTGGGTTTGCTGCTTCCAGTCTTGTCGTCAAGGTAGCAGCAACGTTCGTGTTAAAGGAAGTTTATAATCGGTTCAATAATAAATATTCAATAAACTAAATATCTAATAAGTACGTAATGCAAATATATGTAGTGATTCACTAGAGGATAGTTCTGGAAATTTAATATCCATCTAACATTAGTTTTTTGAGTGTTTAGTCAATCTTGAACCGATATATCGGTTTTTGGTAAAAATGTGTTTTTAGACATGTTTAACTGGTCTCATGAAGTTGGTTGCGATCACGAATTTGAATAAAGCCAGATGAACAATTAGGTCAGAATAGTATGGACCCAAATTTCTTGGTTTCCCATCTGCTGCTTACGACTATATATGTATTGAAATGTAATATTGAGGTATGACAATGTGAAACAATTGTCATTGATGGGAAAGAATTAAAATGACTACGATTAATAAAAATAATAACTCTGTATATGTATATCTGTAACTAAACAGGTGTGAGGTCGTTTAAAAATGGAATTCAAAACATATGGGTGTGAGGGAGTAATTAAATGAAGTTCGGAAACAGAATAAAATGGATCGTGTGATAATTATAGTTGTGAAGAGTTTACATAAAATGCAGATCACTTAAAAATAGATATAGAAGACTCAGAACAATGCAGTGATGATTGTTTAGAATTAGTTACGAGTATGAGGGCTAATATCACTTCCCGGCTGCCCACACTGTGGAAGGATATTTGTTGAGGGACCTGAAAAGGAAGTTGCATTAATGTCGTTCTTAACGACCTGGTAGCGTGACCGCATAGCCCAAGAGACAACTGCTTGAGACTGGTCACGCACGGTATTTTTGTGGGGGCTTTTTGACGTATTAGCTCGGTTCTTCAAAGGACCTGAACGCCGGAGACGGATATCCGTGGGATAAGGCGAGGTGTGCATTTTTACGGTCGACTTTTTCTAACCCTACCCCTCCTTGTGGGAAGGCAGCATCGCTGTTATGCTGGTTGTTTGAAGGAACCACCTTACCGCTGTCACACCTCTGTACAGTCAGCAGAACGATTTCGGACGTTTAGTTTGATGCTTTTAGTCTTACCGCTCTCCAACCGACCAGTCTGGCATGGTAGGATCTTGAGGAACGATTGTTTCAACTAGTATAGCTTGATTGGTTCATCACAATAGGCAAGCCCGACCACCACGTCAAGGTAGCAGCAACAGTCGGGTTATGTCAAGAGTGAGGATGAAGATTTCACTTTTCTAGTTAAATTACTGTAATATGAACTTGCTCTCCCTTTTTTTAAGTAGATTCCTCATTACTTTCGTATCTTGAGCATGCCTAAAAATTTAGAATCAGTTTATGAAGTTTGACTGTACTGTACACTTAACTACAGGGATCCGTGAGATTGTCGTAGCTAGTTGTTAATTACTGGGTGAAATGAATCAGAATCGTTCTCATCGACTGACCCAGGTGCGTTCACTCTTCGGCTTTAAACAACACTGTTACGAAATAAAATACTGCAACCATCCACGATCCTGCACTCGCGAGATTCGAACCCAGGACCCACTAGTCTCGGTTGAATGCTTTGGCGCGAGACTAGTAGGTTCTGGTTTCGGATCTCGCAAGTGCAAGATCGTGGAAGCGCCCTGCTGAGGAGTCCCATAATAGGACGAAACGGCCGTCCAGGTTTTCCATGGTGGTCTAGCTTCAATTGACTCATTATTTCAACTATGAAAAATGCCGAAATCTCAGCAAAACCCCTTGTGATTATAATTTCATTCCTTACAATTCCCATGTTTGCTTGTTGTCTCTATTGGATTAATTTGAAATGCTTTTTTCCATCACATTTAAGATGTGTATCACGGAATTAAAAGTTTCTATCTCAGATCAACTTCAAGCATTACTTGATTCTGCCTTCGAGCATCTTTCAACTAGTGTTATTCAAAGTGAAGTAAAAACATTGCTAAATGTTTTCAAGTCATTGAAATATGACTAACTTGAGGTAAGAGTGTGAAGCATTATTTAGTCCTATTTTTTTCCTGTAATCACCGTGATCTATTTATCCTTATAAACTTCCTTTCCAAGTGAGGAAAAATAAAAGTTTCCTTTATCAATACAGTAAATTTATTATTACTAATTCTTAATGTGGTTTTTCATACCAGATTACAGTGGTTCGTATTGACTTGACTTAATGGTTTTTTTGGCTTATTTTTTACCCTTACATATGTAACACAACACCTTCAAGGTATTTTTAAAGCTTAGCTTGTCTAAGATTTGAGTAGTAAACTGTAATGGCTATTGTCAAATAAATGCATATCGCTCATTTAGTGTTTGTTAAATTGGGATTAGTTGTTATGACGTTCAAACGTCATTAACTCACTACTGGATACTTGATTTCCAATCATAATTCAAGGGTCTGATACGACCTAGTTACCCAGACTGAGTTTTGTGGAGCGGAACTCAGAATTAGAACGTAATTGCTGAAAACCAAATCCTTTAATCAGTTAACTACCGCTTTAGACAACGTTCTCTTTATTTGTTCTTACATCATAGTTATCTTTTTTACTAGTACTTCGTGATAGTGTGGAATTTTGAATAGTAGAATACTTTGTCATGTGTTATTTTCTTACTACTCTACAATTGTTTCGAAAGTCTTTAGACTGTTACGGTCTTGTAGCTTTGGTGTTTCGATCTTGAACATAGGTTATAGTTACTAAGGGAAATAATGGTTTTACTTACGTAGCCAACATACAACAGTGGTGTCGTCTACTTATATCCATATAAGTAGTATATGGTAATGTTTAGACATAGAATGTATTTTGGCAGAAGACCGATAAGGAAAGAACTGAAACGAAGGGCGATTGGTGAGAAAGTGCACAAACAATAAAATTAAAGAAGATGGATTGACATTTACAGAAGGAACAGTGAAGATTGAGACAATTGGTGGTTATTTTGCAAATTAAACTGCTTGCTATATGGTTATCAGAATTTAGTGAGATAGTCTGTAATTTGCGTCTAAATACATTCGATTATCCCCAACCGGTGTTTTGTTCACTACATTTGGTGTCACTGCCAACCAGGAGGGGAACGCCGCTGCGGGTGTGGAGTTGAGGTGCTGGTTGGGGCAGTCTGGTGCGGAGAGGTGTCGTCGAGTGTAGTGTTCTGGCGGGGAGTCGTTGGCTGTAGCAGGTGTTCTGTTCACTACATAACTACTATCATTGAGTTGCTAGTAGAATAGTACCGACTGTATATTTCCGTTTCTCTGCCTGGAAATCTTAATTCACCGTCTTTGACGTACAAATTCACTAGTCTCTAGCCTATTTACAAACATTTTTTCTTTGACAAGTGATGATAACCTGGCTTCAGTCTAATAAAATGGTATTAATTCTTTTCAGTTTGTAAATTTACTTCGTTTCAGGAAATTATATGTAGAAGAAAATCTGAACTAATGATGAAAATCGCTTCAATTCTAAAATTTTTATGGCGATTTTACAATAACTTGATAAATTTCTAACAGTTATGAGTTGAAAAGTGATGTAGATTCTTACCTAGTGAATATGAATGAGGTTCCTATGGTTATGTACCAATGACGAGGCCTGTGATATTTATGCAGTTACTCCAAGTATGTTACTTATGAGTACCTACCAATTTATCACACAATATTCCTGCTCGTGATTTATGTTGTCTGGTTTGATATACTACCTTGGTCATTTTTGTCATTTTCTGTATTGTCTACTGTAAATATATTGATACTAATGTAATCAACTTGAATGTCAGTTTGTAACCCCTAACACTAACCTAGGTACAGTTTCAACTCATATCACGATGACTGATCAAGAAGCTTATGTCACATGTACGATTCCTATAATGAAAAAAATTGATGATGATCTTTATTTAGATTTTCGATGACATGAATTTTATTATTTTTTATTTAATCATATCCATAATAATATTCATAGTAATCTCGCGAGTGCGGGATCGTGTACGCGCACTGCCGAGGAGTCCCATTATAGGACGAAACGGCCGTCTAGTGCTTCCAGGTTTTTCATGGTGGTCTGGCTTCAATTGACTCATGATTTCAACTATGAAAATAACAATATTTATTTGGTGAAACCGTTTTTCATGATATTATTTCTTCTGTTTATTTTTTACTTTTATTTCAGGAGGATTTAGATGTTTTCGCTGCTAATGATAGATGGATTGAATCATGTATAGCTCATACAGAGGATTTTCTTAAACCATTTAGGGTATTAAAGTTTGATACTTTAGTTGTTTTTTATAATCTTATCGTTTATGTAACTGTAGCTATATAATTTGTGAATACGCGAATTCATATAAATCGTTTTATTGTACGTCTATTGTTTTTACAAGAATACTTGATGATAATAATAATAACGCTGGAAAAACGGATTATAACTAAACTATGTGACTGACTAACGTGCTCGTTGACCACATGATTGCTCCTTTGACAACTTGGAGTGAAACATAAATGTGCCTAGTCCTACATTATAGCTGACTGACTCTCTTGACAACTATTTAATTTTTCCAAATACAGCTTTCATGATTTCATAAGTAGATTATTTTTTTGTGTTTTGTTTAATAAAGAGACATGTTTAGCACATTCGCATTGACTGAAGCTTTTATTTTGTTCTACTGTATTGCTCCAAAGCACTCATCTATGATACTAGATGAATTAAAGAATAGGATTTTCAGCACTTACGATATGGGCATCTTTTATAATCCGTAAACTCCATTTGTTACGTTTTGTGGTTTGTGCCCCGATTAATTAACGACGTGATGATTCCACCAATTGGAGAGCAGTGAGTTATCGATCGGACCAATGACACACGAAACCCTTACAAGCAGTCTAAAGTACTTATCGTTCCTGCTTTCTGCTTAGCCCAGCCAGTTAAGTCCAGAACACCAATCTCAGCCTCAGCGGTATATATTTCAAACATACTGAGTTTATATACCAACCAGACAGACCACATCGTACCATAAAATAGAAAATAACATTTATACAAGATTCAGCCAAATGTGGCTGTGAATAAGGGATATACTATTTGGTAGACAGGGCATAACTCAAGAATGGTAAATCGTATAATATTACTTCATAGGTCAAAATAAAGCTCATAATAAAAGGAACATGAATATGAATAGTTTAGTTACTTAACAATTATATAATAAAAAAATACACACATGGTATTGATCCAAAAGGCACCACCCACAATTCTCTTCGGGATATAACAGCAAAATATCTACCGAATTCATTCCATACACTTTTAGCTATCATCTTTAAGTTTTCTGATTTTATAATTTCAAAGTTATCTTGATCATTCACTTTATAGTATAAAGTGATGTATATCTATATGTAAAATAGAGAACTTTGAAAGACTCAGTAGTTTTCAATGACTTTCAAGGATATGTACATAGTTCTTATTATTTTGTTGCTTATAATTTCTATAAAATATCTTCTAATCAGTACTACTTTTCGTGATCGTAGTTTTTTCCTGTATGATAAAAGTCATGACGGTGAATAATCAGCTGAGAGACCATCATTGCCAGGACTCACTCAGGCCATCAAGCCTCTTGTCCTTTCCAAACTGAAACTGAATCTGCATATGCTTCCGAACTATTTTCGTATAGTAAAGGTTAGATGTTTTATTTAAAATGTACAATAATGAGCAACTATTTATTATTATTATTATCCAATGAACTGTTTGTTTCTTTTGTTTTTACCCACATTATAGTCTGTCTTATCAACTGAGAATAACGATCGATTTGTATTGATTCTCATAAACGAAATTTTGCATCAACTTGATCAATTTATTCAAAGGAAATCATTCAGTAGAGTAAGTTCATTTCTTGTTACTATGGAATATTTCCACTTTGACGTTCATTTATGTCCTATGCCTTTTTCTTTTTTTGATATTGAATTCTATGCAATCTTTTTTTCTCTTTATTCAAAATAGTTTGGAGCTATTCAGTTAGAGAAAGAATATAAAAATTCGTTTGCCTATTTAACATCGATATCTTACAGTTCTTTGCGTGATTATTTCACGCGCAGCTTACAGATCTGTAGACTTTTAAATTTGGATCGAGTGAGTTCAAAATTATTTTCTTATCAGTTCAAAGATTTTAATTTTTATATTGAGAAAAATTGTAGATTACAAATGATCTAAGTAAACTTATCTTGATTTTAAAGAAGTGTAGAACAAAATATTTGTTTGAATAAATCACCTGAGGTCGGTCACACACAACCTTTTTGTTGGTAGTTTTTGTGTTAGCTCCATACTTGTTGGGACCTTACCGCCGGAGACGAATATCCGTGGGATAAGATGAGGTATGCATGCTTAGGGTCGACCTTTTCTAACCCCACACCTCCTTGTGGGAAGGCAGCATCGCTGTTATGCTGGTTGTTTGAAGGAAACACCTTACTGCCGTCACTCCTCTGTACAGTCAGCAGAACGATTTCGGACGTTTGGCTTGCTGCATTTAGTCTTATCGCTCTTCAACCGACCAGTCTGGTATGGTAGGATCTTGAGGAACGATTGTTTCAACTAGTATAGCTAGGTTGGTTCATCACAATAGGCATGCCCGACCACCACGTCAAGGTAGCAACAGCGATCGGGAAAAGTGTATATTTTTTTAAGCTTTGAGGTTGATCTCAGGTAGCCGATAAATATTTCAACTATTGTAATCTAAGCAAGAAAAACATATCACAGTCTTTTATTAATATTGAAAGCGTGAGTGAATTATAGCTAAACCACCAGGGAAAACGTGGAAGAACTGAACGGCCGTTTCGTCCCAATGTGGGACTGCACAGCAGTGCGCACCCACGACCTCGCCTCAAGAGATTCGAACCCAGGACCTACTAGTCTCACGCGAGAGCACTTAACTGATAGACAATAAGACGAAACGGCCGTTCAGTGCTACCAGGTTTTTCCTGTTGGTCTAGCTTCAATTAACTCACGCTTTCAACTATGAAAATACTAAATCTCCACAAAACCACTTCTGATGATGTTATTAATGTTGTGTAGTTTCCTGTTATTCTAAAACATCACTCACAACAAATAGAGCAGTTCGCCTTTTGTTTGTTATGCGTTTGTTTTCAATATGTTTGCGGTTTTCCAGGTTGAAGAAGTCCATTATTATTGGAATAGTTCTAGTTGGCGTCTTACTGCACACGAGGTCAGAAGTATTCTATCTCTAAGGTTAGTTTTAATATTATATACATATATAAGGAGGCATAATGACTTTCTATTTATCGAAAATCTTTCGTGTTAACTTATCAAATTCGAACATTTTTGATTTTGATTCTTTATGTATTGAAAAGCCATTATTGCAAAAGTTACTTCTTTGAGTTACTTAATGAATGCGAAGGAACTCACGTTAAAACAGATATCTTCAATCCATTTATTTGATTTTACGGGATCATTCTATACTAGATTAGCTGATTCAATATAGTTGAATTCGTAAGTCAGTCAGCTACAACGTAGGACCAGGCACATATATGCAACGGTCCAAGTTACCATACCTCGTCAGCACAACAAGATCAACACCGGATTCATAGTAGTTAATTTAGTGGTGGTGGTAGTATATAAATTATAGGTTGTATATAAGGATATAGTATAGGAAGGAAGAAAGTTATGAAACAATTTTAATCTCAACGTTTAAGGGAAGATAAAGGATGTATACACCTACGCAACTGTGATCGATTCTGAGCCATGTCACACACAGTCTCCAACCATTGGTTACGATAGTCACGCGGACCCCAACCAGGTAGTCTGCATCTACCAACATGGCTCAGACTAGAAGTCAGTGACTTCAAACACTGATGCCACGTTTTGGGATCCCACCACTAACTCTCTTCCAATCATCCCCTACACTGGTCAACATTGCGCGTCGTGGTAATCGGTGTTCAGGCATACGTAACATGTGGCCTAACCATCTCAGTCGATGAAGATTCATCACCTCATCAACTGACTTACCATCATTCCATAATACCCTGCGTCTAACCTCACTATTACTTACCCTGTGATCCCAGCAGATGCGAGCAATATTTCTAAGGCATCTGTGGTCAAATACTAGTAACCTACGAGTATCTCCTACTCTTAATGGCCATGTTTCACAGCCGTAAAGTAGAACAGAACGAACTGCTGCGCAGTATACTCGTCCCTTAATTAATAGACGGACATCTTGTCTTCGCCATAGGTGACGTAAGTTGGCAAAAGCCAAACGAGCTTTTTGAATCCGTGCTGAGATTTCGTCAGACACCAACCCATTAGGGCTGATCAGACTTCCAAGATAAGTGAAGTTGTCGACGCGTTCGACTACTTTACTCCCAATCCTTAGTTCGTTGAATTCGTAAAAGTAGGTTAATCAATCAACGTGGTATTGTACCTGTGTCTTTTAAAACAAACAAGGTATTCTGTAAATACTTTTCTGGCACATTGACCCATTATCATTCGGATTTTGAAAATTCCAACCTATGACATAGCTTAATCAAATAGTTAGTAACTTCATGGACTGTTAAGAATTTTTGTTTTGAGCTTCTTAACCGTCTACCAACCTGCTGCGATTCTGTTCACTATTGGATATCCGTGTAAGCATTGAATAAAGTTAGCGTCTTATTCATCGACTTACCACTCGCTTTTAAGACCTTACACTTATCTACAGCAATATTGACTCTGGTTCTGACCTACGTTAACACCACATAGAACGCATCTGTGATGGAATGCGTGAAATCTATACGTGTCTAGTTTAAGAATCGGTCGCTTACATTATAAGCAAGTTTTGTTGATTTCTTCCATTAGCTTTTTCAGATTTACTATATTCTTCATTGCAATTTCACAACAACAATTGATAAAATATTTCTTTCTATAATAATTTGAGTTTCGAACTCAAGCTTTGAGCAAAATGACACTATGACCAAATAATCAGACCATTATTTTACTTTCATAGTTGAAAACATGAGTCAATTGAAGCTAGACCACCAAGGAAAACCTGGAATCACTGGACAGCCGTTTCGTCCTATTGTGGGACTCCCCTTCTGATAATAATAATAATCATATGCTCACTAGTGACTGACTTCAAGAGGTATTTCCTGGAGTTCTAGTGGGAAGCAGTAACCAGTGGAGTTCAAACCACGTTGTCGTGAGATAAAAACTCACTGAAGGCAATTGGTGAACGGTAGCTCAACTTCGCGGATTGGTTGAAGTAAGAAATTAACATCATCGGATGCCGGCAGGCTCAGTGGTCCATCAATTAAGTGATCTGGCTTGGCACTGGTAGGTCCTGGGTTCAAATCTCTTGAGGCGAGGTCGTCGATGCGCACTGCTGAGGAGTCCCTTATTGGGGCGAAACGGCCGTCCAATGCTTCCACGTTTTCCATGATGGTCTAGCTTCAATTGACTCATGCTTTTAACTATGAAAATACTGAAATCTCCACAAAACCCCGTCTGAAATTATTTCACTGTTAGATATATTTTGTGTCATTCTAGTTCATGCTCAATAGTATGTGATAGAACGAAATAACTAAACTAAAATAGTATTGAATTATAATGCGGTCATAATTTGTCCATAAGTGTGTTATGATTATTTTGACTTTGTTCCTTAATTAATATGTTTCAAATAACTTTGATTTTGAGTAAAGTTTTTTTATTCTATTGTCTCTAATTAATTTATTCTATGGAGTTTCATCTAATGAAAAGATTGATCACTCAATATATTTCTCAAATAATTTTCCTGTTAATGATCCATTCGGATATCAACAGGAAAACTACTTATTGTTCCTAAGTAGTTGTGCTAACATTAAAAAAAATTATGATTTAGATCAGAAGGGGTTTTGTGGAGATTTCAGTATTTTTCATAGTTGAAATCATGAGTCAATTGAAGCTAGACCACCAAGGAAAACCTAGAAGCACTGTACGACCGTTTCGTCCTATTATGGGACTCCTCAGCAGTGCGCATCCACGACCACGCCCCGCGAGATTTTGCCTAGTCGTCGTTGTCGTCATTGTTTCAGGGTTTTGTTCAATGTTCATTATCGTTTTTTATTCTTTTAAAAAAGTACTTTTAAGATAAATTCATCAGTATATTGATTATATTTTAATATTTTTTCATTAAATCTATTTCACAGACGTGATTTCGCCGTCAATGAAATTCGAGCACTTAAACTACAATGATCTTATCAGTTATCTTTTCTTCTTTTTTTTATTTTCTGAATGTAATATGTAACATTTCGTTTTTTGTTTTTTCTAATTTTATAATAAAATTTATGAGATCCCAACTGTTGTTGCTGTAGATTTCGAGGTTTCGGATGAATTATAGGTTTTCTTTCTGAGTCATGAATTTCTCGACTTTAACGACCAGATTGACTTACTGTTCATATTAATATCATTTATTAATTTATTATCATAAACAGCATATTTATCTTTATGAACTAGTGATGAACTTGGAAAATTTAGAAATACGTTAGTCGATAATACTTACTTACGCCTGTAATTCATAATGGAGCATAGGCCGCCGACCAACATTCTCCAACCCACTCTCTCTTGGGCCTTCCCTTCTAGTTCTATCCAATTTTTGTTCATTCTTCTCATGTCTGTCTCTATTTCTCGACGTAATGTGTTCTTTGGTCTTCCTACTCTCATTTGGTCTTCGTGATCCCATGTGAGGGCTTGCCATGTGACGCAATTGAATGATTTCCTCAGTGTGTTCCATCCACTTCCATCGCTTCTTCCTGATTTCTTCCTCCAATGAAATCTGGTTTGTTCTCTCCCACAGTAGCTTGTTGCTGATAGTGTCTGGCCAACGGATCTGAAGTATTTCGCGTAGATAACTGTTAGACCAATAAATTATGATGAGAGTTGATCAAATGTTCTCCAGGACAGCACGAACATTGCTGTTCATTAGGGTAAAACCAGTTGAGGATCTAATTGAAAACAATACTGTTAGGTTATATGTTCTAATTTTCACTACAAGAATTTCTAATATTTTAATAAGGAATCTTACCAATAACGTTTAACATATATAAGGTCTGTACCAAAATAATCATACTCATCACTACTCGCTTACTGATTTCACATCTAAGATTTTTTGATTGAGTTTCTGTGTTCAAAACGATCAGCCATGCACAGAACATGACGAGAAAATCCAAGCGAATTAGACTCAAACCTTGATGTATTCAACGTAAAAGTTACTTCAACTCAGCTAAGAATCATACAAGTAAGAAAATCAATCATTGTTGTACCTCGAATATTTTTTACACCGGGAATGGCATGGTTATTGTCATACAACACGTAGTCGGTTTATTCACAGTGATGTCTCTATTCAGTTTATTTATTTAAACAAAATTTGCCCCAAGGAGGCATCGATTATATGTGCGTCACGCTTTGTCATTCGATTTTTTGTGAGGGCAAGAGTGCTGCCTGGGCGCCCAAGCTTAACTAGGTCGTTTTCTTAGGAGGCCACACCCGTATCCTTCGACCATAAGGTCCGATCCACAAGGCAGTGAAGCAACGTCAGGAGATGCAGTCCCATGGTAGCCAATGACCAACGATTGGTTCATATTCCATTTTTTCCCTCAGGTTACTGGAGCCAATGTTCATCATTGGTTTGGAATCAGTGTTTTTAAATTCCCCTATGTGAACTTTCCGTGTCCACCAACCTGGTCAAAGCGCCGGACATTCGCTTTTCGTCCTCTCAATTTTATAAATAACAGCAATGCCGCGAGAAGGCAGTGAGTCTGACTTCCCCGACAGAGGCTGTATACGCGTAACTGTGTGAGAGCATTTTGAGAGAGGGGGGTGGACCCTCCCCACTCTCAGCCGTTCCGGGGCATTTGGGGACAACCCTTTTCCAGTTGTTATTCATGCTTTTGATATCTGCTTCCGAATCTCGACGCAATATGTTCTTTGGCCTTCCTCTTCCTATCATGATTCCATGTTGGCGCTTGCCATGTGATGTAGTTTGATCATTTCCATAATGTATGTCCTATAACGTCTTTTCGTAATTTGCTCCTCAGTTGCAAGCTGGTCTGCTCTCTCCCACAGTAGGTTGTTGCCGATGGTATCTGGTGAACAGATATTGAGTATCTTACTTTGACAATTATTTATAAATACTTGCACGTTTCTGATGATGGTTGTAGTAGTTCTGGAAGTTTCAGCTCCGTACAGTAGAACTGCCTTGACGTTCGTGTTGAAGATTCTGACTTTGATAATGGCTTGCGGACAGTTGTTTTGAGTTCCATATGTTCTTTAATTTTGTGAATGCTGCCCTTGCCGTGCCAATCTTCGTCTTTACATCTGCTTCAGATCCTCCACGTTCATCAATGTTTGTTGTCCATTCCGACTTTAACATTCAGATCTCCCATTAGGATGATCAGATTTTTTCCTGAGCATATATATATATATATATATATATATATATATATATATGCAAGAACAGGTTTCAGGTCATTTGGAGTTGGGATTCAAAAGCATGGGGGTTAGGTGAAGCAGTAATTATATGAGGTGCAGAAACAGATAAGATAGACTAGGTTAATTTTAGAGGTTGTGAAAACTAGAATTAGTAATTGATAAGGTGGGTTATGTAATAATTGAATAGAATTTGAAGAGTTTACATAAGTTAAGAGGATTAGGTGAATAAAAACCTTGTGAATGAAGGGATGATTTTGGTGTAATAAAATAAGAATTAGTCAAGCGAAGATCATATAACAAAATAAACACTAATAAAATGATAACAATAACAAAAAATAGTTTACCAAGGTAGTTGATTATTGTCTCTTTCTGGATACATAAATCAGGTTTAGTCTTTTTATTGATGATGCTACGGGAAATCGAAGATAGGCCGTGGTTTTGTCTGCTAATATTTTTGAGAGCTTGTGTGTGTCAACATCATGCCCGGGTCAGATATATAGGAAGCTAATACACTGTTTAGAGCAGTCAAGCCTCTCAGTCTAAAATTCTATAGTGTGTGTTCGGAAATGCGAACATGAACTCTTCTCTCTGTTCTTCCAATGAATATACCTTGAAAGTGCACGCAAATTGATAAATGCAGTTGGAGGTAATGAGAAAATCTGCTTCTTATATCTGCGCTTCAAAGGAGAATTAATCACTGTAAAGCGCTAACCAGAAAAAACAATTTAAACTCATTCCTCCGAATCGAAACATCTCCATCTCGAAGAATTATCGCGCATCATGATGAAAGCCGAAATCATTCGGATGTTCGAACGACAGAACATGATTAACACTAAAATAATAAACTCCGCCTGTAGCTCTTCGAGAGTTGCTTCCGGTCCCAAGCCCGGGTAAAGGAGGAGGGTTGGTATGGGGTTAGTGACCCCATCCCGTAGAAGAGCTAACTCGCTAAAAAAAACGCTAACCAGAAATGCTGGTGAGCGGCCTACGCTCCTCGACGAGGGGTAACAGGCGTAAGGAAGTAAGTAATTCGTACTATTTGAAACTATAGTAATCTGCTATATTTAACAAATCAAACATCAAAGTTTCATATTCTATACACAAAGGATACATTTTAATAAATCAAATTAACTTTATAAGTTGATATAAATTTTGATCCGATCATAAGTTTTGACCTAAATTTCTTTTTATTCACTAACAACATGGAATGATGAGAAATTAATCATTAAATTAAAATTTTCAATTTAATAAACAATAGAGATTCAGGAAAAAAAGTGCAAAAATTACTTTTTTTAAAAATCGAATGGCATATAAGTAGTATCTACATAAATTAAATCTCGTTAATAACGAACGTAATACGAGCATAATTCTGTTTTTGTTTTCGACGCGCATTTCGTCCTATTCTGGACTCGTCAGCTGGATGTACCTACATCAGAGTTGATGTTCATTCAGGGACTCGAACCCCTTACCGTTCGCTTCAAACGCCATCGCGTTATCAACTCAGCTACTGAGTCCTGATAGCTGAGTAGATAACGCGATGGCGTTTGAAGAGGAAGGTACTGTGCTCGAGTCTCAGAGTGAACAACAACTCTAGGATGCAGGTACACCCAGCTGACGGGTCCCGAATACGAGGAAACGCGCGTCAATCTGGATTCCACTGCTAGCCACTATTTAACTTTGATTATAATGACTTCAGGCAACATCGAAGCAATACTCACAGTTTGCACATATGCCAATAAGAAACTGACCAGTGGCAGTCCTAAACATCAATCGGAAGATTCAAACATACAATATCAAGGGAATTATGGTGATTCCGTTTCGCATTCTTTTTGGTTGAACAAATCAATGCGGCTGATTAGTTCAGTGTATTAAAGTAGTTGGAAATTTAGCAATGGATAGTTTACTAGTGCAGTCAGTTATTTTGCAGAAGAAATTGAAATGAATTTCAAATAAGACCTGTAACTTGCTGCTAAAATCTACCCTGGATTTAATGAGCTTGTTAACATTTCGATAAAGGGCTATCTTAAGCGTCTGTAATACTGTCAGCTCGATCGACCAATGATTCTTTAGCTGCAGTTTCAATTTACCCACTAACAGGTGATGATCTGTAGCTACAGTAGCTCCTCTCTTTGTTCTCACGTCTTCCACAGACGTTGTGAGTTTTTTTTATTGATGATCGACCTGATTCTCTGTAGTGTGGTGCGGTGAAATTATGTAGCTTAGTGTATACACTTGTGAAAAAAATGGTACCACTTATAACCATTTATTGGAAGTATATAAATTTGTCAATCTCATTATTTTTGTTCCTTTTTCCCCATCCATGTCGCGTTATATCTTTTTTTCCTCATGGAAACCAATCATTCATATTCATTATTATGACATTAATTCAATATAAAGACGAATGAATAAACTTAATGAATCTTTATCTGCTACGTAAACATGTAACCGATAAGCTTCAAAGATTGTTACAGTAATATAAATAGTAAATATAAACATTAAACTGTTAAAAGTTTCAGAGAACTCAACACTGAAATGAATAAAAACAATTTCATTTATTTATATTTGATCTATGAATGAATACTAGCATCTGACTGAGTGGAATGCCTTGATATAGACGATAGTGACGAGAATTAACTCCCCCTCTCACATGGCTTCGACTATACAGCCACTGATAGGGAAGTCCTACTTACTGCCTTCTCGCGAAATTGCTGTTGTCTACAAAATTGAGAAGATGATAAGCCAATATTCGGCGCTTTAACCGAGTTGGTGGATGTGAAGAATTCGCATAGGTGGGTTGGAAAACCTTGATTCCAAACCAATGCTCCTTATGGGTTACTGGATCTCGAGGGAACAAATGACTTTTGAATCAATTTTTGGTCACCAGTTACCATGGCACTGTATCTGCTTAGGTTGTTCCACTGGCTTGTAGATCAGACCTTAAGGCCGACGGCTCTGGATGTGGCCCCCTCAGAAAACCACCTGCTTCTGTCTCGGCACTCGTGCAGTATCACAGCCTTCATACAAATCAAGTGACTTGTGTGACACATATGTATTCGGTGCCCCTTTCCACCGATGTTTATGTGTTAAAATAAGTAAAATAATATAGAATTCATTAGATAATTCAGTTAATTTAAACTAAGTTTTTTTCAAATTTACTAATATTTTTTTCCGTAACCATGGAAATGATAGAGGGGGAGGATTTTTCTCTTTTATGATAATGAATTAAAGTTTATGAAAGATGAAAATATGTCCATAAATTGGTACAGATTTAACAAATGGTTAATTTGATTTGTGTGAAGAAGTTATAAGAGTTTTCAATCAAGATAAACTGAAGTAATCAAATGTAGATAATAATAAATCGTAGTCGTATTATAGCAAACAGAATACTAGTTGGGGACAATCGAAAGTATTGAGGCATAAAGTACAGACTATCTTACTAAATTCTGATAATCATACAGCAAACAGTTAATTTGCAAACTATCTATCAACTGCCTCAATCTTAACTGTTCCTTCTTCAAATATCAGTCCATCTTCTCTGATTTCATTGTTCATGCATTTTCATACCGACTGCGCTTCGTTCCTGTTGTTTCCCTATTGATCTTCTGCCAAAATACATTTTATGCCTGAGCATCATCATATATTACTTATCTGGATATAATTAGACCACACCACAGCATTAATTCATTCATATTAAACACTGATTTCTCATTTTTTTCAGATTGTCATATGGCATTGTTACTGTTTTCCTCAACTGTGTTTCGTCTTTATTAGTTTATTCTTTCACTCGTTCATTCCACTCACTTAATGAACGAGGCTTTAAAACTCAGTGGTCATTTGGAGGGAAAATAATTATTTTTAGTGGTTTCAAACCGTTGTCCAACAATATATTTATTGGATTTTTTTATTTGAAATAAAATTACATACGTTAAGGTATGAGTAATGGTGTGGTGTGTGTTCCAGAGGTCGGCAGATAAAAGTAGTATGTATCACCAGTCGAAAGTGAAATACCTGGTGGCGGAAGGTTAAAATGATCAAACAGAAGAGAACAAGAACAGAGAATGATTGCTATGGAAACAAAGGAACAACGAAGTCCGAGACGATTGATTGACATTTTGCAAATGAATCATTTACTGTATGGTTCTTAGATTTTAATAAGATGTTCTGTAATTTCGTATTCAAATACATTTTATTGCCTCCACTTGCGTTCTCGTTCACTACAACGGTATTTCCGTGAAAATACTAGTCAATTCACAATTGAGATTGAATTATGTTCATTTATCAACTTTTCAGTTATCATGGTGATGTTATAGCAAGCCCATTCAACTACTGTATTATTTGTGTGCTCTCTGTAATCTTAACATTTAATCCACTTTGTAAATTTATGTGTGAGTCTGATTGAGCGCATGTCCGCACATCAATCCTTAATCTGTTCTCTTATTGGTTGTAAACAAAGACAATCAATAATTTATCCACAATCCATTAACACTCAAAAATATATATGGATTTTTAACACTCACACACACACGCTTGTTTTCCCTGTGTGCTTGCTATCTGTACGCTTACGGATTTTACCGAGCTTCAACAATAAACTATCTCTACAACTGGTGTTCAGGCTTTTGAATAATCTCGAGTAAACCCGTAATTCTACTAGGAGATTTAGCCTGCAGTAAATAATCAGTTAGCGGGATATTATTTATTTATTGGAGTCAGATATAGAGGAATTAATCCTCTACAAAATTGGTGAGCCGCATTTTGAACACGCACCATTCTTCAACAAAGTTGGTGGGCCGCATTTTGAACACGCACCAATATTCTACAAAGTTTGTGATCCGCTTTTGAACGCGTACCATCTCTCTATAAGTCTGCTGAACATTCTCTAATCATATCATAAAGAACTTCACATTGGAATTACTGTTACAATTATTAACAATTCATTGACAGTCATAATCTATTTACTCATAACATTGTCCATTTGGAATTATATCGATATATTCACATATTTGTACCCAAAGTGACAGTTTTTTTATTCGGTGAGTCCCTCATATATATTTCTTATTGTTATTGGTTATTTTTTCATATTGTATATCTCAATCCACAGCTTTTTATTATTACTGCAGATATTATTTTTTTGTATCATGTCACTCGATAATTCGCTTAGCCTTTCATCTAAGTCTATTTCCGTGGGTGCCATCTCTGTACCTTTACATGTTTTTAATCCTCGAAAGGCAGAACTCTGGTTTGCACGCTTAGAAAGCTTTTTTGTTACAAACAAAATAACAAACCAGATCACGAAATTTAGTTACGCAAATTCGTTGCTGCCGGATGACGTTATTGAGCAAGTGCCTGACGTCACTTTTAAACCGGATCCTGACTCACCATATGATTGCCCAGAAATAGAGGTCATACGTGTCACATCTCTCTCTGACCAGCAGACTATCGATCAACTTTTAGCCAATGTAGAGCTAGGTGATAACACACCTTCCCAATTAAAACGCCATATGACAAGTGTTTTAGGGAATCGTATAGTTGATAAACGTCTATTATATCAGTTGTGGCTCAGACGCCTTCCGCAAAACATACAGCAGATACTCGCAATTGGAGACGAGGATGTCGATTTTGATAGGCTGGCAGACATAGCCGATCGAATTTACGAGCTGACCAGAACTCACTCGGTATCACACGTACAAATAAACTCACCTGACTACATACTGAAACTAAGAGCCGCGAATAGATCCGAGATCAAGACATACAGCAAATAACATTTGCAATTGCATTTCGGTCCCAAATCCAACTTCTCATGGAACTTCATCATAGCTGATGTTCTTGTTCCCATAATCGGTGTTGATTTCCTGCAATCACATGAAATACTCGTAGACGTTAGAAACCGGAAACTGGTACTTGCCGATCACAGCAGCATAATCAAAGGAATTCTATCTAATGAGAAGTCTGTATATTTATTGGTCAAACCTCATCGCGAGGATGACAAGTACGTCAATTTACTTAAACAGTTCCCAGACTTATTAAGACCGTGTTTCAAACGTGACAAGCTGACACATACTGTTGTACATCACATTAAGTTAGAGGGACCACCAGTATTTGCACGTCCAAGACGCCTTGACCCCTCTCGTCTGGCTCTCGCAAAGAATGAGTTCAACAAAATGATAGAGTTGGGTACCATACGCCCCTCCGATAGTCCATGGGCATCACCGCTACATATGGTACCTAAGAAAAACTCTTCTGAGGTTAGACCTTGTGGCGATTACAGAGCTCTTAACAGCAGGACTATACCAGATAGATATCCGCTTCCACACTTACATGACTTTACTCACAGTCTATCTGATGCAACGATTTTTTCAAAAGTTGATCTCGTCCGTGCCTACCATCACATCCCAATTCACCCGGATGATGTTCCTAAAACAGTCATCACTACCCCATTTGGGTTATACGAATTCGTTCGCACGCTTTTTGGATTGAAGAATGCTGCACAAACTTTCCAACGTTTTATTGATCAAATCGTACGTGGCTTACCGTTTGTATACGCCTACATAGATGACTTACTTATCGCCAGCAAAGACGAAAACGAACATCTAACTCATCTAAAATTGATTTTTGAAAAGGTAAACGAGTATGGGTTAACAGTCAATCTCGACAAGTGTGAGTTCGGAAAGCAATCCCTCACCTATTTAGGCCACTTACTCGGCAATGAAGGTATCAGACCGGTTCCTGAGGAAATACAAATCATTAAAAATTACCCCTTACCTGAATCCTTCAAGAAACAGCGACGTTTCCTTGGAATGATCAACTTTTATCGACGTTTTATCCCGAAATGTGCTGACATATCAAAACCGCTAACGGATTTATTAAGAGGACGCGCCAAATCACTAATGATGACACCGCAAGCAATTCAAGCTTTCGAACAGTTGAAGAACGTATTAAGCACCAAGGCATTGCTGGTCCCACGGAAGGTTAACGCACCTTTAGCAGTAATAACCGACGCCTCTAATGTAGCGGTAGGTGCTGTACTTCAACAACGCGTCAATCAACAATGGCAACCCCTAGCATTTTTCTCAAAAAAGCTAAATGCGACGCAAACAAAATATAGCACATTCGGTAGAGAACTATTGGCCGTCTATTTAGCCATCAAACACTTCCGGTATATGTTAGAAGGCAATTGTTTTACAATATTTACTGTTCACAAGCCGCTAGCTAAATCCTTGATGCAAAACCATGATAAATACAGTCCACGCGAAATTCGTCAACTAGAATTGATTTCGACAATTTGCAGCTGACATACGCTATATAAAAGGCATGGAAAACGATGCAGCAGATGCGCTATCTAGATTAAACATTAATACCTTCTCAATCCATGATATAAGCTGTCAAGATATTACAGTAGAAAAAGCTGGTAAACATGCTACTGTTAGCATCGACAGAATAAAACCAGCGTTTTCAGAGCACAACAAGAAGCAGATAACCGAACCATCCAAATCCGCATCAAAGCAAGCACTATACAAACTACCTGTATCAATGAATACTTCATACGGAAGTTCAACGGCTACAGAAACTACTACAAGATCAGGTAGGAGAGTACACTTTCCAGATAAGAACGTAGCTACAACCATACTTATCTAGCCCAAATGCTACAAATTGTTCTCTATTTTTACTAACTGTTATTTATTGTAATTACAGCCTAACGCTTACTCATCACATCGGATTGTACATTTATTTTATAAACAAGCATTTTTTATCACTTTGTCGAACATAGATGTTAATAAAAAAAAGAGTCTTTTTTATACAAAAAAAACATTTACGTTCTGGATGGGAGCTTATGTAGCAAGCCCATTCAACTACTGTATTATTTGTGTGCTCTCTGTAATCTTAACATTTAACCCACTGTAAATTTATGTGTGAGTCTGATTGAGCGCATGTCCGCACATCAATCCCTAATTTGTTCTCTTATTGGTTGTAAACAAAGACAATCAATAATTTATCCACAATCCATTAACACTCAAAAATATATATGGATTTTTAACACTCACACACACACGCTTGTTTTCCCTGTGTGCTTGCTATCTGTACGCTTACGGATTTTACCGAGCTTCAACAATAAACTATCTCTACAACTGGTGTTCAGGCTTTTGAATAATCTCGAGTAAACCCGTAATTCTACTAGGAGATTTAGCCTGCAGTAAATAATCAGTTAGCGGGATATTATTTATTTATTGGAGTCAGATATAGAGGAATTAATCCTCTACATACTCTCCTCCTTCCTCTTTCATCGTTGAAATCATGAGTCAATTGAAGCTACATCACCATGAAAACCTGGAAGCACTGGAAGGCCATTTCGTCCTATTATAGGACTCTTCAGCAGTGCGTTTTGCCTTGTATTTTTGTTGCAACTACATTTTAGTGACAAGTATAAGTCTTATTTATGATTCTTACTTTATTATATATCAGATAGATTTGCATACAATAGGTAAGATGTATAAAGTTAAATATGGAATATATCTGTCGGATGATGTGAAACGAATTTACTATGGTGAATATGCTGATGCTTTGTTAAAACTTTTGAAAAAAGAAGAAATCCCAGATATATGACAACATTCAATACCATTATCATTACCTCCATTACTTCATGCGATTGAACCTTCAATGATGTTCATTCTCTTTTATAACTTTGTGGACTTTTTTCAAATAAGTTGTATGCACGGACAAGTTCTTGACGTTTGTGTTGCTTACAAAATATCAGTAGTAAAGTTATGTAAACGAATTATCTTTTTGAAATTAACGCTTGATAATATAAAAAAAAATAGATGCCAGTCAGTTTAAACAAACTTGTTTAAACTCTAGGAATAAAAACTGTGACCTGGATGGTTTGATCGTGGACATTTCATCGTTTTTCTGAATGACATCATCAGTGAAAACTTCAGGTAGAAATGAAGTGTTCGAATTCTTTCACATACAGCTCACAGATTCTCCTGTAGACCTAAGTGTTCATTTGTTTTTGTTTACCTTAAACCTGTCGTTGTTTACTTCTATATCTTGATTGTATCGTTCATTGCTTGAATTTATGGTTCTATGATTGTTCATAATTTAAAAATCTATGATCTGAGAGTTCACTGTCGAGGCAATTATTTCATTACTATAAGCTGTATCGTTCAATGTTTATATCGTTCATTACAATCTTCTAGTACATATCGCCCATTGTATGTGATCGTGCATATCAAGCAAAGAACAGTTCTTTACTTTGAACGAACAGAATTTAAAAGCTGCTAGGGTAGAAACTACAACCATGAACTCGTTGTAGCAGTTTAAAAACAAACTCTTGAAATTGAAGTCTTCAGATTACCTGAAGGTGATGAAATTATTCGTGTGTTTTTGTCCGTACACGTTTCCATTATCATAAGTGAATAACGAGGTCTTCGATGACAAAATTTGCAATGACAAAGGAGTTTAACAACAAACTATCATTCATAAATGTACTAGTCACCAGAACCGATACAAAAAAACTCGAGTCTAATATACATCGGAAGCCTATCTACACAGATAAACTTCTCAATTACAATAGCAACAAACAAAGAACGCGTAAAAGTAACTGTGTACCAACCTTATTCAAGAGGGCGAGAAAACGCTACAGCACACTTGCTGCGCTGTGAACAAAGACAAAATATCTATCGATAATCTTTCAAAAGAATGACTACCTTTGCAATTTCGCCAAAAAATGCCAACGAAACGCGTCAGCAAAAACGAAGTGTTCCGGGGGAACTGAAGACATTTGGCTGAATCAAATTTTTTTACTGTACATCAATTTTACTGTGTTTTTTGGATGTGTTTGTTTTACTTAAACTTTGGACTTGTTTGTTTGTATCATTATTTTCGGACATTTTGGTTTTTTTTGTCATTGGTTTGGTATTTGGAAGCTTTTGCTCCGAGAACCTACAAAATTGAAGGTTTGTTTTGTAATTGTTATAATTATTGTTGTTAGAACGACTTTGATCGATTATTTGTGAATCGCAAATAAACTTGCACTTTTCGTTCTCTTGCCTACTTGGGTTCGTGATTTGCGAATATCGACGGCCAGTACTTCAATAGTTGGAACGGGCAAAAACTCTTAATGTGACGTAACACGAAGTCAGGTACAGAAAACGTCAAACGGATAATTCTACCATGTATAAAAGCCATATCCGAATTTCCTGAAGCCATTTGCAATAAGCGAGGTACAAAAACCAACAAATTGATTTCAATCACTCCTGTGTAAACCGTAGGACAAAATGACAAAAGAAGAAAAAGCAAATATTATCTTCAAAATAAGCTGTTCCAATTGTGACAAACACTACATTGTACAAAGTGAACGCGCTCTTCATCTTCTCCTTCACGAACATCAATAAGCCGTCGAATGCCGTTACAACAGACTAAGTTGTATGGCGTAAACATGATCAGCGATCAACAATACAGAACTTTTTATTATTTTATTCTATTTAAACACTTAAATATTGGTACAAAGGGGCATCGAATACACATGTGCCACACAAATCAAATGAGATTTGTGTGAGGGCTGTGATACTGCACAGGTGCCCAGACTGAAGCAGGTGGTTTTCTTACAAGACCACAACTGGAGCCTTTGATCTAAAGATCTGATCCACAAGGCGGTGGAGCATCGTAAGGAGATGCAGTCCATTGTAGCCGGTGACCAACGACGCTTGGTTCATACGCCATTTGTTCCCTCAGGATACTGAAGGCAATGTACACCACTGGTTTGGTATGAGTGTTTTCCAACACTCCTAGGTGGACTCACCGTGTCCACCAACCCGGGTTAAGTACCGGGCATTCGCTTTTTGTCCGCTCAATTTCGTAAATAACAGTAATTCCACGAGAAGGCAGTGAATAGGACTTCACTGTCAGAGTCTATATACGCGTAGCCATGTGAGAGCATTTGGAGTGGGAGAGCGGACTCTCCTTACTTTCGGCCGTATCAGGGCATTTGGGGGCACAATACAGAACTATAAAATACAATAAAAAGTCGATTTCCTAACCTAAATACCACGATTTCTTACAGAGAATAATCAAAAGTGATTGAAGAATGTAAATCTGTGATACAAATGAAATTACCAGAATAAAAATATTTCTACATTTAGCCAATCTGAATGTCTTTTTGTCTTCGTTCAATGTTTTTTTTAGTTATACCCTTGCTTGATAGTCACCGTATATTGTTACATAGCACTTAACACTTGACAGAATTTCCTCTTCTAGTTACGAACTTGTTCAAGCTAACTCCACTAAAAAGTAAAGCCTATCTTGTTCATTGTATCACGTTCACAGCCTTATCCTAGTATTTATCGTGCACTTATGATTGCTCAGGAATCATGGTTAATAAAATATCCAGTTCATGTAAGTTATATCGTGGAGGTAGATGTAACGGTTATCGCAATCATTGTTCAGTATCCATGATACTTTTAAGAAATTCTAGCAATGTTTCAAAGTCAAAATAATATCTTATGTAAATTGAATTTATTACCGCTTTTCAACTTTTCTTTTGTATGTATCATTATACTGTAGTGGCGAGCTTCGTTAATCGATCATCTCGATAACCGTTAATATATCAATCTGAACGGTGTATAATATCAGAAGACAAAGGGAAGCAGCAACTACATTTTTATTGACAAATAACATGGGCTAGAAGGCAGTGAGCAAATTAGCAAATGTAAGCAAGCGAAGGAAAGATGACGCATAGTGGAGATGGCTGCGAAGCCAACTCACTATGAGCAAGCATTAATCAACATTTATAGTCAGACAAAAATGAATGACAGACATGCGATGAATAAGATACGAAATGTGCATACACATGCGCTCATATAAAAAATATAGTCAAGGTCAATAAGCGAATAATTAACAAGATCAAAATATGACTCATGACAGGCGAATTGGCTTGGCCAGTAACTAGAATAAAGTATATGGGCTTAACAAATCACCTGATACTACAATACCAGTTCTCAACTGTATGACTATGAAATTTTCTTATGGTTCCTCCTGAACGTCAACTTACTAGAGTGAATTATTTTTAATAATGTTGTTCTCTCTAAACTAAATCGTTATATTTGAAGTATTAGACTGTCATTTAGGACAATATCATCATTTAATTACCGACAATTCTTATCTATCCATACTGAGACACTACTCACAAACTTAGATAATTGTCTACTCAGTCTATAAATTATCCTATCAGTCAATTAATCATTCAATCAGCCACTTATTTTCTTACAAACTATTCATACTACTAATACAAATATAAGTAGTAATCTTATCAACGAATGCAAACGTACATAAAAGATTATTACAATCTGCAAGCATCATAATCAATACAATGACGAAATCGTAACGTGCATTATTTGAGAGAAAGTACCGAAAGGCGAGTACTAATATTACTTCAATTGTAGTCATGAGCGTAAACATAATAAGAGCTGAAATCACTCAACACTTGACTGAGGTTGCAATGAATGTATGAACAATAGAACAATCATGTATGCAACACTTTCGATTGATCCTTTCCAATATACAAGATCACTCATTCAATTAATGTTAAACTCAATACTTTGACCTTGAAAACAATTTTTTTCACGAAGTAGGTTCCATTTTTTGAACTTGGGAATAAGGACAACTAATGGCATTTACCTTTTATGTTGATGGATTAAATGTACAATGATGAGAATGTTAGTTATCAGCGATGAAAAAGGCTTGAAACAAGTTAACGCTGAACGTCTATGCAAACATGATCAACGATTCATTCTGTGAATAGTGTGAATCAGAGGTACTTGATGTGGAATGTCAACAAAATTCGAAATCACAATTATATGAACACAGAATATTCTTTTCAATAATCCATAAAAAATTGGCCAAGTTTATGGCAGAGTACATCATTTAAGAAACTGTAACATGTGAATCACGAAGTGTTTGTAATAGGATGACATAGGGTGAGATAGAACATTGGGATTACAAATCAGAAATAACGTAATATGCAGAATATTATGAATTAGGTAAGATATAGTAAATAGGGTTGGATGCTGAATAAATTTCTCTTACAGGTTATAAGTGTGATGATAATAGTAATAATAATAATAGTCCCAGAGTGAACATCAACTCTGAGATGCAGGTACATCCAGCTGACCAGTCCCAAATTGGACGAAACGCGCGTCAAACCGGATTCCACTGCTAGCCACTATCCATCTTTGCTTATGATGCTTGTGAATTAAGGTATATCGAGGCAATACGCACAGTATGCACATATGGCCAATTAGAGACTGACCAGTTGCAGTCCTTAAAACATCAATGGGAAGATTCAAAACAAACAATACTAAATGAATTTAATAATATTGACTGGTAAGATGTGTACAAGAAATAAGTTTAAAATGAACATTAATCAAATTAATGTCCCCATATTATAAAATTGATTATTAACAAGTTGACCCTTAAGTTGTCCAGGATAAAAGAAGCGGATGAACATATTTCTTTTGGATGCAAAGCTCTGGCTTTTTGATCCGAATAGTAATTGCCTCAGCCGTCTGCAGGATTCTCAGTCTGACAGAATTAGGTAGACTTCTATTAACACGACGTATTATTGTGAAAGATTGCTCGATGTTGAATCTATGTCACGTCTGAACTAAATGGGCTAAAAAAAGAGCTGTTAACCGTTTTGACTACACCTTTGCTTAACCACACTTGGAGGTGCTCACGAGCCCGAGTATACAAATTCCTAGAACATCTGCCTATATAATGTCAAGTGTGTATATCAGTATATTGATATAATTGGGAATTGAGCGAATGAATTGGATACAGTCGTTTCGTTGAATACCGATATAATAGTACATATGATGAGACATTGAATGAAATACTGATTATCACCACAAGATTTATGTAATGAAGCGTGGGAGAAGTGATACTGCTAAACAAGTAGTTAAATAAAAAGTAGTAATTTCTATTACCGTCAATCATGCATACACCAGACTACGCTTTTTCAGAAGGGGTTTTGTAGGGATTTAGTATTTTCATATTTTAAAGCATGAGTCAATTGTAGCTAGACCACCATGGAAAACCTGAAAGCACTTGATGGCTGTTTCATCCTATTGTGGAACTCCTCGGTTAAGTGCTCTGGCGCGAAACTGATGGGTCCTAGGTTCGAATCTCGCGAGGCGAGATCGCGGATGTACACTGCTGAGGAGTCCCATAATTGGACGAAACGGCCGTCCAGTGGTTCCAGGTTTTCCCTGGTGGTGTAGCTTCAATCGACTCATGCTTTCAATTAAGCTTTCTCAGTTATGTATGGTTATTTTTAGATTATCCGGTGAAGATTATATTGTGATATGACTGAAAAGTCAGCTAAATATCCAGATGTATAAAGAAGATGATATCGAAGACACGTAAAAACTCCCGATTCCTCATTATCACCTAGATTAAATATGTATAATATCCAAATTTTGTAGTTTAAGATCTCAGTGATGAATACACTATAGATGTGAAGGAGTCTGATGAAACTGCAAAGTTCAGTCTTAATAAACACAAGTTTATCATGATCATCGTAAGTGGTTTTCCAGAAAACATATTAACCTTATCAACAATTGTTAATTACCACTTTTTTAAAGGAGTTGAGAAAGACATGTACGCTGTCAACAGCATTCAAGCTAAGGACAAATAAACATTTCACATTGGACCGAAGGTTCTGAGATTGAGTCTTACGTGCAGGGTCGTGGATGAACAATGCAAAGGAGTTTCATATTAGGATGACACAGCCGTCAAATGCTTCCAAGTTTTCAGTGGTGGCCTTCATTGATCGGCTCATAATTTCAATAAGATAATAAAAGGAATGTCAACATTTGAGTGAAGGACAGGGGCCATTTCTTAAACTGTTCAGACGTAATTGCACATAGTTTTACCATCAGTGCTTTATAGTTTAATATAATTTTCAATTGTAGAGTGTTATCGATTACATCATAAACTTCATAAACAATTACCATTTCATAGTTGAAATCATGAGTCAATTGAAGCTAGATCACCATGGGAAACCTGGAAGCACTGGACGGCCGTTTCGTCCTATCATGGGACTCTTCAGCAGTGCACGTCCACGATCCCGCATTTCACTGCAATACCCAATGAATCATTTAATTCATTCATGTAATCTTGTGATTCAATGTAATCATACAATGATTCATTTAATGTGTGTGTGTACAATTTCACACAGATATTACGTTAATGTCACTAGTTTTTATTCACTGGTCGAATGAGATGCTAATGACAGATAGATAGTATAAAAGTCATGTTAAATAAAGAATCGATGTATTTTCAATTGTGAGATGGTACATTTGTACCTCAAGTGGATGATTTCGATGGAGTTCTGTTCTTTGAGCTTGATGGTTTAGTCGTTGAGCTTTAATCGTCCTTCTGAACGACATCATCAGCACAAAGTTCGGGTGGAAGTGAAGTGTTTGAATTTCACTGCATGTGGTTCACAGCCTGTCCTGAAGACTCCGAGGTGTCATTCAGAAGGACGATGAAAGCTCCACGATCAAACCATCCAGTCCAAAGATTAAAACTCCATCAACATTTCCAATGGTCTCAGACAGGATAACTCATATTAGCTGGCTTATAAAGGTCAACTGCTTAGCCTTGCATAGGTCAATCTATCTATCTTGGTAACTTACTGGTCACGAACAAAACGAAAAATTGTCTAAACATCAATAATACATCAATTCATACTCAATTATAGGCAGTTAAACTTGATCATTTCTATGTTGTGTGTGATGTACACTTATTACAAAAGTGTTATTGCATAGTTATTGCGAACTCATTGAATACTTGTTGACATCTATGGTGAAAATTATTATTAAGTGTGATATCCAATTGCAAAACCCATTACTACCTATCATGACGGTAACACTCCATACACAGCAGGTCACCCTCAATGGTCCTTGTAGAACAGTCAAGATGAATGAATGTGTTGCATCTCGAACGTCTAACCAATAAACCAGATCCGTTTTCAGTAACTGGCATGCTTTCGAATTGATATGACTACTTATTTCCCTAAATTCAGTGCCGCTGTTGAACATGACTTTTCAAGACACCTTTTTTCTTACTTCATGTCATCCAACATGCAGCTAGTAGCTACTCTTTGAAAATTGATGGATTGCACAACACAACACCACACATCTACGATTGATGTCATACATTTTAATTGTTCCTACATTAAAAAAATCACTCTTGGTCTGAACACTATTGTCCATGTTTGTGTGAGACACGCTATATTGTATAGTAAGTTGACGTTCACTTTTCAGTGTTTTCATGTACATTAGACGAAGAAAAAGTTGAAACGTTTCAATGGAGATATTCTATGAGTAAGTTAGACATGGTGAACGTTTCGCATAACGATTTTGTAACTATGGGACTTACTTTTTCCAAACGTATTCGATAAATGACTTTTTTTTGAAATCATGGTATCAAAATAAACCAACTATAAGGTTTTAAAATAGTTAGAAATTAGGAAAAGACGTTGGAAGTGGATCGGACATACATTAGGGAAATCACCAAACTGCATCACGAAGCAAGAGCTAACTTGGAATCCCGAAAAGAAGTAGAAAAGAGAAAGGCCAAAAAACACATTACGTCGGGAAATAGAAGCAGATATGAAAAGGATGAATAACAACTGGAACGAACTGGGAAAGATTGCTCAGGACAGGGTTGAATGGAGAATGATGGTGTGTGGCCTATGCTCCTCCATGAGGGTAACAGGCGTAGGTAGGTAAGTAAGTAAGCATCAAAGAACATGTACATCCTTTCAAATACTGCTTTTTATGCAGTTTTGATCTTAAATGAATAATATGTCTGGAAGAAAAACATTCATTATTCGATTATAATTAATGCATATTTATCAGAAGGGGTTTTTGTGGAGATTTAGTATTTTCATAGTTGAAAGCGTGAGTCAATTGAAGCTAGACCACCATGGAAAACTTAAAAGCACTGGACGGCCTTTTGGTCCTATCATGCGACCACTCAGTATTGCGCATCCCCGATCCCGCATTCGCGAGATTCGAACCCAGGACCTACCAGTCTCGAGCCAGAGCCCTTAACCGGTAGACTACTGAGCCGGCAGGGATCCGACGGTGTTAATGTCTAACTTCAACCAATCCACGTAGTTTGAGCAACCGTCCACCAATTGTCTTCCGTGAGTTGTTATCTCATAACGGACATGGTTGAACTCCACTGGTCACTGCTTCACACTAGAACTCTATGATAATAATGAAGATGAAATATAACTTAATAATAAAATGGGTTTAAGTATATATGGGTACATGTAATCGCTAAATTGATCACTTGTCAATAACACTGTCATTGTAGACGACTGAACGACTGAGATGACTTCACATCAGTTCAACTGTAAAAAACATTACAAAATAATGGATCACAGTTGATACGTTGTGTAGTATCAGTTTATATGTTAAGCCCACATACTTTATTCTAGTTGCTGGCCAAGCCAATTCGCCTATCCATTATGAGTCATATTTTGATCTTGTTAATTATTCGCTTATTGACCTTGACTATACTTTTATATGAGCGTATATGTGTACACTTCGTATCTTATTCATCATATGTCCGTCACTCATTTTTGTCCGACTATAAATGTTGATTAACGCTTGCTTAAATTGAGTTGGCTTCCCAGCCATCTCCAATACGCATTATCTTTCGCCTAGCTCTCGAGTTCGCTTCCCAGCCATCTCCAAAGTATGCATCATCTTTGCTTCGCTTGCTTACATTTGCTCATGTGCTTATAACTTTCTGGTCTGCATCATTTATCAATAAAAATGTAGTTGCCGCTTCCTTTTGCCTTCTGATTTTATACACCGTTAAGATTGGTATTATGACGGTTATCACGGTGAACGAATAATGAAGCACGGCACTACATAACTGGCGATCCCGACTTACGAACACGCAAAATAACTGGTTAGCCCGACATGAGAACACACAACAGTTGAAGCTTATCCTGGTTCGTAGATTTGTGTAATCATATCAAAGAATTCAGAACACATTTGACAACCAATAAGTGGTCGGAACATGAAAGAACAACGTTTTGCCCAAATTCGTATTCCAATTTTAGTTTGGACCGTTGAATCTGACTGACTGACATTGAGATCCAGAAAAAACTGATCTCTTTATTTGAGATTGATAACCACAATATTATGATCTAATTCAATCGTTTAAATGTACAAGAACATCTCTGAAATTGGCTTTTGGAGCGTTTCATGCAAAAAACTATTATTAGGCCAATTGATCATGGTTTGAAATATCTATTGAATGAAAGTCAAATAGGGGTAGGTATCACAATTGATTGATCATTGGATAGTGATCAATGTCATGCTATCGATCAAGTTGCAATGTGGCCACTAGTCTAGGTGGCTTGACACTGTGTGCATTATGTTGAGATCATTCCATAATAATAAAATGAATCGATCAAATGTTCTGAAACCAATACTACTTTTCCCCCTAATTTCTTCTAAGATTTCTTAACGACTGTATTCATCATCATCATCTTTTTTTTACCTTGATCTCTATTTACAGTTACACGATGAACCAATGTAAGTATAATCCCATCAAACGTGTCTACAAAAATCTTTGTGCCCAAGTGGATAGACAATGACTGTAGTAATTTAATTATTGAAATGTCTTGAAAGCACGCATTTACAATTTTCAACTCTTCAATGAATGTAGCTTATTAAGGGTAAAACCGAAACCAAGAATCACAATCCGAATGAGAAGCTTATCAACTTAAGTATATGTGAATTGGCTTCTATTGGTTGATTGAATCTTATTATTGATGTTTATGATTTCAATAAATCACATTCACTCTGTTTGACAGAATTGTGGATGCACATCCCTGATTAAGCTGGTATAAGACGTAGGGAGATATCTTTCTCATGTAGGTAATAAAGTCGTGAAATAATGAATCCGGTTTATCTAATGCTTTCTCAGAGGTTCACAGTGATATTAGAATCATCTAACAGCAAATACTTCACTGAATAATCTCTATTCCATTCCAGTGACACAGTGGGTCTCTTTCTTAGAAATCTGACATTTCTTCACAAACGATTCTATCTTCTTTTACCTAACTTTCTACTGTCAATTCAGTTGGAAGTTATTCAGAAATGAACTTTGTCATCGAAGATGTAGTTTTAGTATAACTACAACAAAAGATCTTGTTGATTTGAATAAAGCTATAAAATTGTGACTGATTTAGGAGCATCATAGATGTGAACACAGATAGGTGACTGGTAATGGAAATATACTCAACAAAGTGTCTGGATATTTGTCTTTGTGTTCACACAAACACATCAGTGTAAATGAACAGTATGCTGTTTGGAATAAGAAATCATACAGATCTATACAGTAAAATGTCAGTGAGTGAAACCATCAAAGTTTTCATTGTAACATCAGAAGTTTAGCTCTAGCGACGATTGAAACAAATTATCACCATACCTAGATATATTTGGTGAGCAAAATCTATAGTTTACAATCCTAAATAACAAAGAATTTCAGTCAGTCAGTCAGTTACAACGTAGAACTTCGTACGTACGTACATCAGTTCGAGTCGCCATGCCACATTAGCCCAGAGATGCAGTTGTCGATTCAAATCTCATAATGGTAGAAGTAGTAAGAGTATAAGCAGTAATCCGAAACATTAGGGTTTGAAGATGTTATTGAAGAAGTATTATTCAATGAAATAAATTTGGAGAGAGAAAAAAGAAAGGAACATGAAGAATTCAGAAGATTATAATTTGGCAGAACACAAAGAGTGGATGCACCTGAGCATACACAAACCAAATGAAACAGGGTAAGCTTTATGTGGGTGGTATTTCCTAAAGTGAAAATATGACTGGTTGGTTGAAATCAAATTGATGTAAGTTATGTTTACTTAAATGTTTATTGATAAACACTTGTGAGTTAAATTCACTTGGTATTGTTTGTTTGAATGCGATGGCGTTTGAAGCGAAAGGTGCTGGGTTCGAGTCCTATAGTGAACATCAACTGTGTGATGCGGGGACATCCAGCTGACGAGTCCTACATAGGACGAAACGCGCGTCCTGTATTTCACTGCAACCACTATCCATTCTCGCTCATAACACTCCGGAGTTAAATTCAGTAAAAGTAATGAACTTTGTACAAATCAACTGAGGAATATAGTGATAAAGGATTGTTACTTTTGAGTTTAACCAGCTAATTTCTTTCTTTCGGTTGGTATATCACAAATGTCAGTGGTACCCACTATCAAGCATTTTATCATAATAAATACTTATGTATTTAGAGATGCTTTTAAGTTGTTTGATTGCACAAATAATTTGACTTTACTTCGTTTCAGACCACAACTCATTACTTCAACAACAGATCTTATCACTACTGAAGGAATCATAAGTCAAACAGAAAATGTGACTCATCCAATTCTCACTGTACAAGATGTCTATAGAATAGGAAATGAAACAAAACGTAAGCTGACCTATTGGTATTACTGAATGAAAATAAGTTTTTTATTATCTATACAAATCTTATATGTAAATTGTCTACTCTCCCCCTTCCTCTTTCTTCTGGTGATTGACTGGATTATGAAGACTTCGACATCTGAGGGGAAACATGAAATTCAATAGACATCTCATAATCAATTAGATGATTTGGACTTGGCAGATAACCTAGCCGTCCTATCACATACACACGAACAAATACAGACGAAGACAACAGATGTAGCAGCAGCCTCTGCATCAATAAACCACAACATACACAAAGAAGAAGCAAGATTCTCAAATACAATACGGAGAACACCAACCCAATCACACTTGATGACGAAATTCTGGAAGAGGTGGAAACATTCACGTACCTGGAAAGCATCGTTGATAAACAAGGAGGATCAGATGCAGATGTAAAAGCGAGGATTGGCAAAGCAAGGATCGCATTTCTACAACTGAAGAACATATGCAACTCAAAACAATTGTCAACTAAATTCAAAGTGATAATCTTCAATAAGAACGTCAGGACAGTCCTACTGTATGGAGCTGAAACGTGTAGAATTACTACATCCATCATCGTGAAGATACAAGTATTTATAAACACTTGTTTACGCAAAATACTCAACATTCACTGGCCGGATACTATCAGCAACAGCGTTTTATGAGAGAGGACAAACCAACTTCCAGATGAAGAGGAAATTAGGAAAAGACGTTGGAAGTAGATCGGACATACATTACGGAAATCATCAATGTGTATTACGAGGCAAACCCTAATTTGGAATCCGGAAGGGAATCGGAAAAGAGGAAGGCCAAAGAACACATTACGCCGGGCAATAGAAATAGATATGAAAAGGATGAATGTTAACTGGAAAGAACTGGAAGGGATTGCCCAGGACAGGGTTGGATGGAGAATTCTGATGTGTGGCCTATGCTTCTCGACGAGGGGTAACAGGCGTAAGTAAAGTAAGTACGTTATAAGTAAATCTATAGATCTCTACGAATACTAATGAGTTAAGTGTATTTGTAGGGCTCATTAGCTGAATATGCTTTTGTCAAACTGGTCATTATAGATAAACTAAATGAATGAACACGTACTACTTTGAGTATTTTCATTCTTGTAGAAACCACATTGAAGATAATTCTGGTAAACTAAATTGTAATTATCCGATTATATTATGTTACACGTATGATTATCTAAAACAATAACACAACCATTAGTGGAAGATCTAGTTCCATTCCAAACGGTACAAATCGTGTATAATCAACAAGCCTGACTGTTTAATCTAACAATCTACAAAGCTTATCTCTGAGAGTTGAAGTGATGTTGTTGGTAGATATTTGTGAGTGAAGCAAAGAATGTTGACTGAATTTTATTTATTTATTTTATCAATAATCTGACTTAAGTATGATTTATTGCAGGAATAATATTCGACGTGACATTTGCTGAAAACAAGCATAGATACTGACTGATAAGCGAATATGCCTTGTTGATCATTTCTATTCTGAACAATACGAGAGTAGTTCTCCTCATATCCATAAAAGCTGTACAGGATGCAAACAAAATACATATTGATAAATGAAGTTGAAGAATCAGTGGTTAAGATTATCGATTGGGGGGCTCAGTATCGTCTGCTTTCCCCGATGTGTATCCTATCCAATTCCAGCGCTTCTACCTCCGTCGGAATTCGTTTTATTCTTTCCCAGAGTTAATTGTTGCTGATAGTGTCTGGTCAACGGATCCGAAGTGTTTTACTGGGGTGTTCAATTCCACTTTGTAATAGAGAGATATGGTTGTAAACTGATCAAAATTTGTGTATTTGTCCGATTGAATCCCATTCATAGTACTCATTGGTAAATGAAGTTGAAGAAGTGGTTAGGTTTATCGACCAGAGGCTTAGTTCAGTTTGAATATGGATAATGTCAGTCATTTATTTCTGTGATTATTATAATATCGATGAACCACTTATCCAGTGAATTCATACATTGATTTATATTTTTTTCACAGTCATATGATAAACAAGTGTAAGTGTAACTGTATCAAACACAAATTTTCTTGAAGAATATTGATGTTCATTCAATTGAATGACTATTATCGGTGTGTGACATCAAGATACTTGAATTATATTGAGATGACAAACAGATATCTGACAAACAACAAGTGTAGAAATGGAAACACCAGAATGCCATCTTCACATCAGCACACTCATACACATGATATATATATATATATATATATATATATATATATATATATATATATATATATAGAGAGAGAGAGAGAGAGAGAGAGAGAGAGAGAGAGCCGACATTGAGCAATCTTTCACAGTAATATATCGTGTAAATAGCAGTCTACCTAATTCTGTCAGACAGAGAATCCTACAGACGGCTGAGGCAATTGCTATTCGGATCAAAATGCCAGAGTTCTGCATCCAAAAGAAATATGTACAGCCGCTCCTTATACCCTGACCAACTTCAGGGTCAACTTGTTAATGACCAATTTTGGGAATATGGTGACATTAATTTGATTAATGTTCATTTCTATATCTCCAACTTAGTTTATCTACACATGTTATCAGTCATTATTCTTCTTCTTCTTCTTATTATTATTATTATCACATCTGTTAACCTTTTAGAGAAATTTATTTATCATCCACCCCCTATCTACTACTATATCTGACTTAATTTATATTATTCTACATATTACGTAATTTCTGATTTGTAATCGCATTTTTCTATCTCTCACCCCCATGTCAACTATGCATATATTCTGATCATCATTTATCTTACGATTATATTTCACCTATAAACTGATTCAAATTAACACTTCATATTAGTTATCCCCAAAAACATCAAGGATTCGATCTTATTTTTATTTTATATGACAAGCAACACTCCCTTGATTCACATATTACAGTTATGTTAAATTGATGTACTCTGCCTTAAACTTGGCCAATCTTCTTTTATGGATTATTAATTTATAATTGTAGAGTACGTGATGAGAAATTCATTGAAAAGAATATTCTTCGTTCATATAATTGTGGTTTAATATGATGGGAATTTTTCAGGGAATAACATGTAGCTTAAAAATTAAGACAAGCTCCATAAAGAGTAGAAAAGTTGGATTGTTATTCATTATAAATTGTAATAAAAGTGATGGGATCATTATTCATTAACATAATTCAGACAACATGCATGTCCGACTTATTATTTGATAATGGATTCCTGATCTCCGATATCCGTCTGTTAATGTGATGAGCAAATTGTGTTGATTGACATGTTGTTCCAAATGGGTACATAATTGAATGTGACAAATAAACTTTCGGAAAACTTGATTAGAATTTGTATGATTACTTTTAACTCAACAAATGATAATAATGATAAAATTGCAATAACTAAAAACGTACATCAATATCCAAACAAGAACTGTACATGGATCCTGTAGATGTTGAACTGTCTCCCTACAAAATATTTACTTCTATGGTTGATTGAACAACTTACAGCGGTGATAAGATCATGATGATCAACAGTGTAATAGCTATTTCAATTCGAAGAATAAGAAAAACCTTAAATTAATAATTTACTAAAAATATTCATCATATCATACCATTTTCGTATACTCTGATAGAGCAGAAATATTACTGCCGTTCAATATATTTGTAACTTTACTATCTGTGTTGTATATCCATGAACTATTGCATAGATCAGCAAACATTTCTTCAAGTGTATCTAGAAATAGAAGAAAATATGATGTCGTTTTCTACTATTATGAATGATATAAATATATGAAAATGAAGTGCAGTGAAAGTAGGAAGAAAAAACTGAATACAATTTGATACTTGGTCATTTCGTTGATCTTATTGAATCACGTTAATTTAGTGGAATAACTGAGTAATTAACTGACTGTCAAGTATATAATTATCCTCCTATTATTAGACAGTATTTTTGGTCGATCATTATAGAATAAGATGACAATGATTGAAACGTTTTCAGTTTTTGATGTACCTTCGCATTGCTGATGATGCATGATTTTCGCTCCATGCAAATATGTAAAATCATGGTTCATGGAGTTTATAAAAAGTAGATGAGATGGTAAGTAAGGGAATATTCATCCATCATTACTTGATAAATTACAGAAATGGTTTTGCATATCACAGTCCTAATGGTTTGTTTATTATACCCTGTAAAATGAATTATTCAAACCGCAGTACTGAAAATAATATAAAGAGTTTCTGAGAGTTATAATCAGTATTGAAACTTTGAACTGCAGTTAGGTTAATTTGATAAAACTAACCGTAGTTTTGGTGTGTGTGTTTGGATATTTTTATGTATTGATGATGAACATGGTTTTCAATGGTATCTCTAATAGACAAGATTCAGTATTCAATCTAATTAAACTAGTACGTAGAAGAATGGAAATGAAAAAGTTGGAGAGCAACAACAAATCTATGGTCAAGGAGGAATGTCGATTTTGTAGGTCCCACAAACGAGAAAACAGTTATCAGTAATTGTTGATGCCTTCTCCAAATAGCCGAAACTTTACATCCGGAAGTCTGTATCAACGAAAGCTACTTTGGAAAAATGGAGCCAGGTATTCAGCTGTTTCTAGTGCTCCAATGTATTTGTACGAGAGAATGGATGTGAATTTACCTCTGTGGAAGTTTCCAAGTTTTTGATCGCCAATGCCGTTAGCTGAATCAAGATACCCCGTACTATCAGCAGTCTAACGGGTTAGTTGAGAAGTTTGTGGACACATTTAAATGAGAACTGCTTAAAAATGGGGAGGGAGGAAAATTGAGAGAGGTAATTCAACGACTCCGATCGCAATGATCATAAGGCGATACCACGCACGTAGGTTTCATGCAGTTAGTCCCCTTTATGAATTTAAATAAAGACAGAACATATATTGATGCAGAATAATATGAACTCATCATATCTCGTGGTTTCTCATCAGCTGCTTAAAACCAACTATATATTAGAACATTAGTATTGAGATAATAAATAGTGTGTAACAATTGGCATAATTGAATGTAAAGGATTGGAATGACAAAAGGTTATCAATGACAACTATATATATGTACATTCTTCAGGTGTCGATTGATTGGACTGCAAACGTCTAAATGGCGATCACTCAATATTTATCGTCAGGAATGACGGAGAAGAATCATAAAGTTTTTGAAGTACTTTGCGCTGAGAATTCTATATTGCACCAAAATATAATATTGAATAAAGCTAATAATAATAATAATAAAATACTAGGACTTAAAACTAAAGTATTACCCATGGAATACGTTCATCAGATATCTGAGCACAACAGCTTTATTGTTATCGTTCGAAATATGTTTCCTAGGCTTTTTCTTGGAATGCAACTCCACAGAATATTAGGAAAACCAGAAAACATTTCCACCAGGCTATGATGAAAAACGAAAATAAACATTTTCTAACGTTTCCTTTACTTAAACAAAATGGAAAGCATAATTCGAAATATTCAATAAAATACACCTGATCAATAAGTTTCGTTCTCCTACTGAGAAATGTGGATTTATAGGTTGAGTATGGGCTGAAATCCCATTAGTAAATTGACGAGACTATTATTTACGGACGAGTCAATCAGGAGCGTATGAGTGATTTTAAGGTTACGGAGCCGATTTCAATACCTGATGATCACGTATGGTAGGCTCACAGAGGATTTTACAGAAGACGTGATAACTGAGTGGCTACAACAAATAGGACTACGAAGAAGTTTCATTTATTTGTAATTGTGGTAATCAAGTGACATGCAGGCCTTGTGCAGACTGCTGTGATGATGTTGTCTTTCCATGTAATATATGTTGGAGGAAGAAGTCTGCTCGTATAGGGACATCCTTCGCGCGATCCCTAATCAGACTAATGCATATTATGATGATTTTTGCTAAATGTATAATAAAACACCAGTATTATTGACTGCAACATTAGCTGAAGCTTTGGTTGTTAAGTGGTGTGAGTATTGTAGAGATATATACGCAACAAAAATGACAAGCTTACACAGTCGAAGTGCACACAGACAATACTGAAGCTATGTGATCTGGACTGAGAGAGATTTTGAGACCTTATCATGGCTCCAGAAGTCTACTATTATGGAGTCATATGGATGAGTTCCTTTCACTTATGCATTACCGCATTAGAACCTTTGAACATCTTGCTAACCTCGACAAGTTTTAGATCATGTAAAAGAAGTGTGTCCACTTTATTATATTATTTCTTAAAATTTTGTCCGCAAAAAGAACGGGAATCAACGATTCAGTTTCATTGGAAACTATTAAATAGACCTGCTCTACAAAGACATTGTCAGTGTTCAATCAAATTACATTTTCATATATATTCGTATAAGTACATTCCAATTAACTGTATATAACCAATTAGTTAGTTGAAAGTGTCGTCTTGAAAAATAATTCATGATGTGCAATTATGATGTTCGGGCTAATTCGAAGAAGTAGCTTGAATGAGGAAATAATGATTCGGTTTCCTAAAAATTCAGCATCAGTCTGTTTCAAATCCTTGAATGAAAGATAAAGTTAAACAGTCAGATTATCTCTAAGAGTCATATATTCTGTAAGCTAAGTAGTGTAATGAACGAAACTTGAATGGAGATAACCTATTTACTATTTCATACAAAAATAACAAAGAGTGTTCGTGAAATATGAGAACCATACATTGAATCCCTCACTTGCAAACCTCCAATCAATTGTCTTTCACATTCTGTATGATTCTTCCACTTCACAATCCTCTTCTATTTTACTTTCTGTTTACTTCAATTAGATCTTCTTGGGCTTCTGTAGCCAACCATTCCTCTATTGATTGGTATTACATACTACTTACGTTGAAAGTCAGATGTGTCATACAAGACACTACTATCGGCACCTCGATAAATGAGTATAATACTTTTTGATTAGTGAACTTTATTGTGTGAAGACTGAATGGGTTGTGAACTTCTCTATCTAACATTATTTTGAGAAATATGGGGAACAGTAGAGACCATTATACATCGATTCGAACTGAAAAGTTATCACAATAACAGCTAGTCGATTGTATGGTGTTAGTTCGTCATATAAATCTAGGGAATAATGAATATGCAGTAATTTATCTAATTATTAATAAAATCTAAATTATTTTCATAGTTGAAATCATGAGTCAATTGTAGCTAGACCACTATGAAAAACCTGAAAGCACTTGACAGCCGTTTCGTCATATTATAGGACTCCTGAGCAGTGCGCATCTACGATCCCTTACTCGCGAGATTCGAATGCAGGACCTACCAGTGTACAGAAGATAGTTAATTAAACAAAAGTTATATTTATTTGAAAAGATGTTGTCAATATTTGGTGTAGATTAATTAAAGTGGGACGTTACTCTCCAGTGTTTACGAATTCACAAATACCTTACAAAGTTCATGTTGTCTGATACAGTCTTTTGATCAATAAAATTTAAAAGGAACAGTTATTTTCAGACAAACTAATAGACAAATGTTGTTATATAGAGGATAATAGAAGATGACATATAATGAACTTTGGTATAGGAATACTACGAATCCAATGTACGTTCAAACGATGTTTATTAGGCAGTTACCGGTGCCTCATTCCAGTACATGATGTCTTAATTAAATGCATTAAATGTTAATAAATGTAATTTCTTCAGATGGAATGATAAAATTACAGTGTTGATTTTTTCTCTTTTTTATGTGACGTAAATACAAAATGAGTTGAAGTAGAGAGGTAAGGTGCACAAAATTGTATCTCTATTTTGAATATCTTGTATGTAACTACTCTGTCATCTGTTTCATAACTGATGATGTTCGAAGTGAACATGTTTATGTTTTAACATCTGGCTTGACTAAATAAGAAACATAAGTTTAGTGATCATTTTAATTTGTTGTCAATGTGAAAGATGGATTAGTAAATTCGTAATAAAAACTAGTAATGAACATTTTACAAGTGACTAATGTGACTTAATGCTTCATCGATGTCATGAAGGTTACTCCAATAGCATCGTTCCTTATAATACCAATTGATAATACAGAAGGTCTTATTCAACGACTCAATTTTGTAATCAGGACCAATGCTTGACCAAAAAAAAATTTAGATAATAATAGAATTTTTTTTTATATTTCGTGAATTGGGCAATAGAATCGCCCTGAAAACGTATTATTAACAAGTTGAAAACTATATTTTATATAGTTAAGATCATGAGTCGTTTGAAGCTAGACCACCGTGGAAAACCTGGAAGACCTGGTCGGCCGTTTCGTCCTATTGTGGGATAGCTCAGCAGTGCGCCTCCACAATCCCGCCTCGCAGGATTCGAACCCAGGACTCACCAGTCTCGTGCCAGAGCACTTAACCAATAGAGCACTGAGCCGGCGTCCAGCGGTGTTAATGTCTAACCTCAACTAATCCACGGTGGTCTAGTTTTAATCGACTCATAATCTGAACTATATAAAATTACTAAAACATCCACAAAACCCCCTTGTGAAAACTATATTATTCTTTCATCGTTATTTAAATGTGAGACAGAATTAAAATGGGCAGAAGTCTGCAACGTTGTACATTTATGAACAAATTAGAATGAAGCTGCAATAACTATTAGTGAAAATTACGTTCCCACATTGCAGTGGAGTTTGAAAATATGAAAAAACATTAAAAAATATGATACACAGATTTTGTTATTCTTCAACTTCACTACATAGAAATAATGTGAAGAAAGCTGATATGGAGGTGGAGTTTATGATTTCACTGGCAATACTTACATTGTTGGAGTAAACTGAATCCAGACTAGGGCTTTTCTTGAAGTATCAGTTTACAAAATGAAATATACCAATTAAAAAGCATGTTTGAAATAATACAACTAATTATTTATACATTTATTTAAGCGCACAAACATTGGTACAAGAGGGCATCAAATAAACATGTGCCACATAAATCATTTGATTTGTGTGTGGGCTGGGATACTGCCCGGGTTCCCAAATCGAAGCGGATGGTTTTCTTAAGGGGCCACACTTCGAGCCTTTGATCTAACGCTCTGATCCAGAAGGCAGTTCAGCAACGTAAGGAGACGCAGTCACATGGCAGTCACTGACCTAAAATTGGTTCATACGCCATTTGTTCCTTCAGGATCTTGGAGCCCATATGAACCATTGGTTTGTGATCAGGGTTTTCCAAAATCCTTGTTGGATCATCCATATCTACTTACCCGGTTAAAGAGCTGTTCCTTCGCTTTCCTTCCCCTTTATTTCGTATTAAGCATCCAGGCCGCGAGAAGGCAGTGAGTAGGACTTCCTGATAGTGGCTGTATACGCGCGAGTATTTGCACAAGGAGAGCTGATTCTTACCAGTCTGAGCGGAAACAAGGCATTTGCGGCATAAACTTTATGTGAATAAATCAACTTTCGTAGTGAAAACTGATTGACAATAACATAACAGTTAAGAGATGACTTCCTTGATATCATTTAAAAAAATCACAAAGTGTCTGGTAACTGTGATCTCAGTAGGTGATTGGAATGGGAATTCTCAATTATGAAGCACATTTGTTAATGTTATGGTTTAAGAGTCGATACTATCACTAAGTAGCTTATAGACTTTGTGATAAATATAATCAATCCTCTGTATATCATTTCCTTCTAATAAAAAAAACAGATTAAAGAGCAAAACTTTGCAAACCGATATCATTCATATATTTATTGTAGTGATGTTCATTTCGATATCATTAAAACTATCAGTTAGTTACCAAAAATAGTAGTATCAGTAAATAGTTAGCGGAATGATATGTAATATGTTACCTTTTTTTCATTTTTAGTCACTGGGATATACCCTGGAGCAATATATATATATTGAATGAATTACACTAAGATTAGGTCTTCTGATTGTAATTTATAGTATGTTTTGCTTGACAACTGAGAAAAGAAATTGTATCCAATAATTGGCATGGTTCCAAGTGTTTATAATAATAAAACCTAATATACAACAGAATTTGTAAAATACTAAAAAAATCGGTGGTATGGTGATTAATTTTTGAATGAACAGCTGTGTCTTGTTAAATTATTAACAGTGCTGTCAATCAGCACAATACAATCTATGTCAGTACTATATGTTGACAGTTAACTACAAGCTGATAATTAGCAATGAATAGAGATAGAAAAAATTGTCTGTTCCTTATTATAATGAGTCTATAGTAGTTTTTTTTTGTTCATTTAATTTTGTGGACGTACATTGCCGGAAGTACACATCTACAGATATAAAGAACTTCTAGAATGGGCAAACATTGACCAAGGTTTACCCTAAGTGTTCAGTGTTCCGAAATGCACCAAACAAATGATATTAATTAACCTATATATTACCGGCCACCAAATGAGCTGGTACGGCGAAGAGTGAGGAAAGTCCGCTCTTCCTATCCAAATGCTCTCACATGGCCACGCGTATAAAGCTTCTACCAGGAAAATTCTACTAACTGCCTTCTCGTGTCATTACTGTTGTTTACGAAGTTGAGAGGACGAATAGCGACTGTCCGGAGATTTAACCGGGTTGGTGGACACGGAAAGTCCACCTAGGGCAGTTGGAAGTTAGATCGATGATCGTGAGAATGTTTATATTTTAAAACAGATTACCAATATTATACAGAATATACTGTGCAATCTGTTTCACGTTAACATGTTCAAATGTTACATGTTTGTCAGATAACTTAAGATGATGAGTTATATAATATTCTCATGAGTATTGATATTAAGCTTCGTCCTTTGAAAACTCAGGATATAATCTTAACTCTGCATTGAGTTATATTAGCAATCTCGATAGAAACAACTTATTCTGTGTGAACTGGATATTTGGGATAACTGTTTTGGACATTCTTCTTTATCACTGCATTATTATCTTCGGCCCGCAAGAATTCTACTTTCATTTGCTGATAATTGCTTGCTTACGCCAGATCTCCCTCATGAAGAATCATAAGCCGTCCATCAGGATTCTTCAACAACAACTTTCCTGAGCGTTTCATTTTTATTGTTTTTAGTCACTATTCATCCTTTTGATTTCTGCTTCAAATCCCCGTGCTAATGTATTCCTCGGTCTTTCTCTATTCTGTTTCTCTTCAGGATTTGAATTTGGCGCTTGCTTCGTGATGCAGTTAAGTGATTTTTTCAATACATGTCCTATACACTTCCAGCGTCTTTTCCTAGTTTCCTCTTCAGCTGCATGCTGGTTTCTCTCTCACAGTAGGTGGTTGCAACTCTTTGTATCCAGTCACTGGACATTGATCATCTTTCGTAAATAAATGTTAAGAGATATCTGCACCTTTTTGATGATAGTTGTAGCAGTTCTCCAAGTTTCAGCTCCGTACACTAACGATTCATACTTTACTGTCTGCAAATCTTCTAAGATGAATACATTTTCATAGCAATGAATCGATTATGATACAAAAGCTATTATTGATGTGTTTCAGTGATTATCATACAAACACCGTTTACAGTTTGTTCTTAGCTTGGTAATGTGTTATGCAAAACGTGTACCTCACAATCTAAAATCAGATAACATTAACATCAGTAGAAAATTATTCTAATCTGTTAACAAAAGTGTATATGTAAAATAAATTGTTGATACATTTTCGTATGAACAATCAATGAAAAGACATTCAGTGATTATTGATTTCTGATCGTTCTTGTATAAGCAATCAATTTTCTCTTAAAGAAGGTAATTTTACCATGAATAATTGGAAAGGAAGAATGAATTACTTGTTCATTGACATACAAATATATGTGATGTAGTACAGTGAAGATACAAAGCATCAACAGTGATAAGCATCGTAATGGGTGGTTGTTCAAATCCATGATGAAATTCTTTGAAATGAAGAGTCACTATATCTGCTTAGCCAATTGTAAATGTTTTCAAATGGATTCGACCATATCATTTAATTAATATTTACTAATTCACTAAATATAATAATACAAAGTATACTTAAAACATTTTTAAGTAGTATATTTATGTCAAACTAAAATCTCTGTTTCGGATAAAATGGAAATGACTTTGATGTTATATAGGCAAGTTGAGATTTTTAGTAATTTTTATATACAGTCGAAATCATGAGTCAAATGAAGTTAGACCACCATATAAAACCTTGAACCACTGGACTGCCGTTTCGTCTAATTGTGGGACCCCCCAGAAGTGTGCAACCGCGATCTCGCAGCGCGAGATTCGATCCCAGGACCTGCCAGTATCACACGCGATCACTTAACCGATAGACCCCTGAGCTGATTGACATTCAACGCTGTTAATGTACAACTTCAACCAATCAACTAAGTTAGGCAACAATTTCATCAATGTCTTCAGTATGTTGATATCTCACAACAGTGCTTCCAGATTTTCCATGGTTGTCTAGCTTCAATTGACTCACGATTTCAACTATATATTAAAAAGCATAGTTGATTTAGTTCCTTTTTTAGTAAATTTACACTTTATTGATGGTGTATATGTATAGCGGAGTGTCAAAACATGAATTTCAAAACCTGTTTTATTATTAAATGTAGTTGAACCACTAGTAATCTCTACTTCTAAATGCATGTTAACTGAGTACTTGTAAAGTTATGAGTTCTTTATGATCAATAGACGGAAACTCGATCGTTTATGCAACCGGTTTTACTCAGAATAATTGATTGTAACTGAATATTAACATTAGATTATTACACTTTTCATTTATTAATTAGTGTACATAAATAAACAAACTGGTTAACGTTTTTAGCGAATTAGTTTTTCTACTTGATAGAGTCGCTTACCTCATGCCCGACCCTCCTCCTTTACCCGGGCTTGGGACCGGCAGCAAGTCTAGAAGAGCTACAGGCGGAGGATATCACTGAACTGCATCACGAGGAAATCCTCAACTTGGAATCCGGAAAGGAAGCGGAAAAGAGGAAGGCCAAAGAACACATTACGCCGGGAAATAGAAGCAGATATGAAAAGGATAAATAACAACTAGGAACAACTGGAAAGGTTTGCCCAGGACAGGTTTGGATGGAGTATGATGGTCAGCGGCCTATGCTCCTCGATGAGGAGTAACAGGCATAAGTAAGTAAAGTAAAGTAAATGAACAGACAGATAAATTAGCACGGAAACAGTTTGATTTGTGCAACCAAAGTTAAAGCAATGTTGAAACGATAAACAAATGTCAATAGACGTTGCTATCAATAACCGATAGCAAATCTGATACATACTCACACCAAAAACGTATATTCAGACTAATAGTGTGTGTGAGTTATACAGAAAGATCGCATAATTTTCTGCATCAGTTCAATAATAATAATAAATAATATTTCTATTTTCATCAGAAAGGGTTTTGTGATAATTGTAGTGTTTTAATGTTTAAATTTATGAGTTAATTAAAGTTAGACTGCCATGGAAATCCTGGATGCACTGGACAGCCGTTTCGTCCTACTATGGGACTTATCAGTAGTGCACATCCACGATTACGTCCTCTTTATTCGAACTCAGGAATTGTCTGTCTGGCACGTGAATGCTTAAACTCTAAACCACTGAGCTGGCATCCTGCAGTGGCAATGTCTCGCTTCAACTAATCCACGAAACTGCACCACCGTTTATTTTTACTAACTTTCATGAAGTTTATCGATTACTAGTTAGTCCATTTTTTTAAAATGCATTCTGCTGAACAAATGACTGGTTCAATAAAAGAATGTCTTTCTGCTCTTTGCAATAATGATGTATGACATGTACAATGACAACATGAAACTACAAAACGTATTATCAAAAGAATAATATAAACAAACGTACAAAATTGTGATAATGAATTATATGACTGCGCTTCTTTGTCAATTATGACATCAGTTTGAATGGTATGCAAATCCAGTGCTTTAAGAAAGATTATTTGCAACCAACCAGGAGTAACCTAAGAGGTTGTTCAATAATGATATGAAAGTGTTAGGACGATATATTTTTAAAACAACGTAAAACTAGTAACAGTAGTTCATTCATTATCATTCGATCGTCTGTAGTGAAAGTGGATGCAAATGGATACAATCGAATGTATTTGAACACGATAATACAGAACATTTCAGTGAAATTTGAGAATTGTACAGTATCTACTTTATTTGTAAAATATTGATCAATTGTCTCAGACTTCATTCATTTCCACATCAATTATTCTCTGTTCTCTATCATTTTACTTCGATCTTCTTAACTTTCTTCTGCCAGGTATTTCACTTTTGATTGATGATATATACTACTTATATTTGTCTATATCAGTAGTACACACTACAAGATTAGTCAAATACAATTGTTTTTGAGCTCAAAAGTATATGGTTATAGTTTCTGTCAAATGCGACGAAAGACTTGGATAAACTATGCAGGTAATTAGATCATACTTGCTCATAACTCAAATAACTCTGTTTTTGTCCAGTTTACGTTTACTCCCTCATATACAATGAGTTTATTACTATGAACATGAGTGTTTTATTTATCATTATCATAAATGGTGCATATTTTGTGTCCATAATATAATCTGTTCCAATGAAGCCATTGAAAAGGTTGGATACATTCAAACATTTAATAGTGATGATTGAAGAATTTATTTTTGGTTTTTTCAGTGTATCACCATGTATGTTGCCATGGTTCATTCAAAGTATATAGATTAATGATTTGAATTTAAGTATTATAATCTATTTATGGACAAAATTGTAGCATTTCAAATACATTGTATTTGTAAAGTTTGGTAAATATATGTCATACAAAAAAAGCACATTTATTGGAACTAAATGTTGGCGGTAATCTGGCATGAAGATTTTGGGTTGACATTAGAATCACGGTTCGTATTATCCCCCTACCACCCTTTTTTTCGAAAATGAAAGATTTGAAAAAAATTAAGCAATTGGTGATTGATGAACTTGTTTTTGAAAGTGTGTGCTCAAGTGAAAATGAACAAAAATTTTGTCATCTGTAATAATTTTTTTTTATTGGTCGTAAATGGTACAGCTTTGTAATCTGATTCGTTCAAATCGTACTAGAATAAAGTGCTTTTATTGAATGCAAGAATTGACTTTTTGTACATTCGATTATTATTTACAATAATGAACTAATTTTGGCACTGTGTCCATCTGAGTTTTGTAAAAAATTTTAACTTCGAAAAAAACAAAAACAAATCCATTTCATTACCCTGCTATACTCCTGTTAGTGAATGTATATCGGGATAATTTTTTTTTGTAATAAAGTAGAAATGCAACTAAAGTTATCAGTTATCGTCGTGACAAGAGTAGTAATAATAATGTGTAGATCATTGAAAGTTAATTTTTGAAAAAAATTGACAGTTGTTACATAATAGTTGATATAATGGTGATTATTGAATTTCAAAGGGTAGTCTCAAGTGTTTAATACACAATTAGTGAACACATTTTCATTTAAGTATTCCCATAAGTTAATTTAACACATAGTTCGCTGATTTAATAAACGTTATATTCGTGTAAATATATGAATAAATTATGATGAAGAGAAAGTGAATGGGGCATGCCGAAGTCACGCTAACCGTAAAAGATGGGTAAATGAAGCAACTTTTTACGCTATCTGAAATTAGTAAATAATGTTTGAGAAAAAAGCAAATAATCTTTATAGTTCTCTTATTCTGCAAAACGTTATTCTTAATACCAAAAAATGATTGATCATTTTAGCTTTGAAAAGGGTGTGTCGAAAATGAACGCAATATCAAGGTTATCAAGGTTTCTTTGTAAATCCATTAAAAGCATAAAATATTTTTGATCTGTACATTCTTTGTAGTTGATCACTTATTAATGATCACCTAAAATACATGTTAGTGTTGTACTCAGTCATCATATAATACGGTAATTGTATTTGTGAGATGGGCATAACATATTTTGGGCAGGTAATGTTAACAGCCAATGGTTTTTAAGTGCACAGCCTTTCAAAATAATGATCGGAATTTTTTTATTGTCAATTGTAAATAACATTGTAAACGTTAATTAATTAGAAAGACTGGAATTATATTTCCGAATTCAACAGTTCCCTTTGTTAAACATACTAGACGAACAATGAAAAACTGTGCGTACATTTTCCGTCACAAAGGGATAATAATTACTCCTCTTATACTGTCAAACACTAAATCGCTGAATGTTGAAAAAATTACCTTTTATTTGACAGGCATATGTGTAATATAGGTTGAATGAAGTGTCAATGAACAAGCCTATGTACAGCGAAATAAATTTCTATTTCAATGATATGACTTAATGTGGAATAAGGTCAATTGTATCAAGTAACCATTATGTATTTAGAATATGGTATTCTCAATCTGTTAAGTTAAACTGTACATTTATTTATCAGACGTCTAAATGACATTTATCAATGTATCGAATTTTTCAATGCAGTGATAAATCCCATACGAAACATTCTTATTACATTTCGTATGTCCCATTATTATTAATGACTTGTTAGACATGTAAGTCTTCATTATGTGACGTTGTTTTCTTTACGGAATCGTTTACTGAAACCTTAAATTTGAAAAACCTGAAAAGCCGTTTGCAAAGTAATAAAGTGAGCGATGATCATTATTAATCTACAGCTTCATTACAATGGAATTGTAATGAATGATCAGTGTCTGTTCACTTGACCTAAGCAATAGAAATGATCTTGTTGTACTAGTGAACTGATCTTACTACATTTCTCTACTGTACCTATTAACCAAATCATATGAATGTAAAAGGAATTGTTGATGGTTTTATGACTCCTCCTTAAAATGGAAACAAGAAATTCAAACAAAATTTAAATCAAGTTGTGGGTGGCCCTGAAAAGGGCCTTTACTCGGTCTCTTCACAGGTCCTTAGGTCCTGATCAATGACTCTACTGTGAGTCCGTGACAGCGCCGCACATGGGACAGTTGAACCCAGGTGATAATTCTGATGGGTCGTAGGCACAGAACGAATGAAACATAGCGTTGCATGGACGAAAAATTCAAGCACTCCCATCAACTATTTCACTGGGCGGCTGACGTAGATGGCAAATATCACACAGTCGGTCATTGTGCGCACGTTCGTCTTCTTCATTGTCTCGGTCCGTAAACTCTTCTGAGTTCATAGATATTACTTCAATCTCGTTATCATTTGAGGTAGCATCCAAATCTACGTTCTGTTGACGGTTGGTGCCTGAGGTATTTCGGACGATGGGCATTGTGATGGTAGTAGGTAATCCATCGTAAAGCAACTGATGAGCATAGTTAAGGACAGCGGTACACTGTTCCGCGGACATACCCCGACATAAGCCGTGAATCGATATTAGGACGTTTGTCTGCCCGATTTGTACCTGTAACTCATTGTCAATCGTTACTCTGGTTACGTAGCTGTTGGAATGCAGCCATATGTCACCAATGCTTTCTCTGTGAACTTCGATGTTAGCGTGCGAACAGTATGCCAAGATGTGACGACATACGACTCTGTGTTCTACATAAAGGATACAGGAACAACTAATAGGATTTCTGTAGACTGTGTATGTTCCTGTAGTATCAACGGCCGTGAAGAACTCCCCCGACAATACGAAGTCAGTAACAGGAACACGCAAGTGCCGCTTCAGCAGTTGACATGCAGCAAGTGTAAGTGTTTCCTGAAGACGACGTAGTTGTGGCTCGCCACGCAGCACAGCTCTGCTACGGCATTCAGTGGAGTACTTTTGAACTCTAGCTTCTATCCAATATCCAGTGCGAAGCAGAACACTGAATGTCGATCTGAACACAGGTGTTTTTCTGTTCAGCTTATGCAACTTTAAAATTCGATGGGTCGTCTCAACGAAATTTGTATTACTTCGATCTAGAAGCATCGAATATGGTCTATAAGCGTTCGACCACTTGTGCTTTTTGGACAATAACTGGTCTCTCAAATATTGGTAGAGATTTCCGTCTGCTGCTTCGATAAATGACACATACCTTTGGAAGCTACAATACATTGTAAAGCATATTTCGATTTACATTTCCACATTTTTATTAGCATAAGACGGTAGAATATTTGAAGAAGATCAGATTGTAGCCTCTACGAATACGATGAATGGGTCAATTCTAAAGAAAGGAAAGCTTACCCTCTCGATTACATTTCGAAGCAGGTAGACGCGGCAGAAAAGGTAGTGTGAATTGGGATACACCTGCGTTATGGCAGCAGCTATTGCAGGTGAATCATCGGTAACAATACCGATAACCTCTCTATTGTTACTCATTTGGCGGAAGAACGAGAGAAAACTGGACAGCAAAGTCGATGTTTCGCGACTTATAAATGCAATACAAACAGGTATTGCCATGAAATTCACATTCAGAGCCACCACGTGATACAGAAATATATTTTCATTATTGGTTTTGTATGTCCCATCAAAACCAACAACATCTAAAAACCTATTACACAAATTAATCTGGTCTGCTGTAACGAAGAAGACTATGATCTGTATCCAATTGATAATCACAACGGCCACCAAGTGACGTAATGTGATCTTTCAATTTACCGTAATCACCTACAGTGAATAGTATAAATATGCACATTACTTACCAGGAAGGTTGGCCTGTGAGAACACTTTGTGACGCATATTGAAAACATCTTGAGCAGTAAGACGTTTCCCATAGGATCGGTACGTGTAGTGTATAACATTGAATGCTGATGTTCCAGATATCAACAGTGGTTTCACTGTTTCCAATTCCGCCGCCGTTATTCGGCGCATCCATGTTGTTATAATTGTGTTTTTTGCTATATAAACGACCCAGCTATTCCTATTGCTTAGTATTCTTATACGATGACACTCGACAAGACCCCAAAATCAGAACACGTTGAACAGGAATGAAATTGTATTCAAAATAATAATGATCAGTGATCAGCAATCAGCAATCAGCAATCAATAGTTAAATATCGTTCATATATTTATAGTATATGCATAAGAAGCTTATAGATTTTTCTGCAATAATATGCCCGGAGTGATCGGTTTAAAATTAACCAATCAGCGCGCAGCAACACCATCATGCATAAAACATGCTTAATCCAATCTATATCCCACTAACACATGTGTTGCAGTCGTACCTCAGGGAATTGCACTCGTGATTGTGATGCACATTACCACGAACAACAGTCCAATAACCTTCAAAAAACTTACAAAAGATGAAGGCCGGACATTGTGTGTCCACTGAAGTCCTCAATGAACAGTATAATAACACTAATCAAATTACCTCCTTCGTCTAATCGGCTGCGAAGTACCTCAAGGTGTTTTATAGCTCTTTCTACAACATACAAATGTAACATACGGCTTTCGATCTCCATGGAAATGAGAATCTCTCACCGCATAAAGGCAGTACGTTGCTATTTCATAAGTTCTAATGGCGCTCTTTAACGCTTCCAGTGATGGAAATGCTACCAGACACAATGTATTCAATAATACATTTTCCGTTTCTGTGACTACGTGAGGAACAACAGAGCCTCTGATTTGCACGTTACTGACGTCCATGTTATGAAGTACTGAGATTTTATACGAATTTCAAGAATTACATAACCAATTATAACGCATTTACAACTAGAAATTTCATTGGACGAAACGGATTGAAAAAAATTGGAAAATGGGATGAAATTTTTTTGATTAAGGGAGACAAAAATAATTTATTAAAAAAATCCGACGTGACCTTAATGTTATTCCATCAGTTTTTTTTTCTTCATATTTTGTAAAATTATTCTTGAACTGATCCATTTGCATACCCTTTTTTGTATAAAGGAATGCTCACTGACTGGTTGAGTTATATGATATTTATAATTTCCATGTAGAAACGTGATCTACATTTTTGACTTGAGTAATATCAGGTTGAATAGTGGTTATTCTGCAACTACAATTCACAAACTTGCCTAAATAATTTTCCAACAAATATTTAGTTGGGAGTTTATTCAGTGTAAATTGTAAAACGTATCCTGAATTTTAAAGATTCCCATTGTGAAAATTAGAACAACATCAGTAAGTGAACAGTATTGTTTTCAATTAGATCGTCATCAGGCTTTACTTTAATATACATGAATGTTTATATGAAAATGTTAGACCAATTACAAGGCTATTTGAGTCAATAATAATCACAATGAAATAGAATATGTAACCAAGCATAATAATAGTTAAAATTACAAGTTGATAGTGGGAAGATAGGTGTACTGATAGTAGTAAGAATAGTAAATTACGATATCAAAAGTCTTATCAATAATTAAACATAAGAAATAGGGAGGTCAAACGTGGGTAAATAGTCTGGAATAGTAATCGCAAAACATTAAAATCATTACGTAATAAGAAGTATGTAAGTAAATAAATAGTGAAGAATAGAAACGGAAAGAGGTAGAAAATTACAAAAAAATGATAACAAATACTCTAGTGGATCAGTTGAAGTTATACATTAACACCATTGGATGCCAGCTCAGTAGTCTATCGATTAAGGGCTTCGACTCGAGACTGGTAGGTCCTGGGTTCGAATCTCGCTCGCGAGAGCGGGTTCGTGGATGCGCACTGCTGAGGAGTCCCATAGTAGGACGAAACGGCCGTCCAGTGTTTCCAGGTTTTCCATGGTGGTCTAGCTTCAATTGACTCACGCTTCCAACTATGATAAATACTCTAGTAGCTGTAAATGATAACAAAATTAAGATAATAAACAAAAATTTTACAAATAATAATGTCATTTATTAAGTTATGTCCGGCCATGGAAGGGAAAGGGGTGTTACGAATTTCTTCTGTACACATAAATTGGGATGGAATGCACGAATTCCTATGGCTTCTGCTATATGAAGTAGACGGGAGCGAACTCCGTTGGGAAATGATGGAGGTATACGATAGATCACTTGAAATGATTTCAATTTGTCAACAATATGACCACTAACAATTAGATGTGCCAAGATAGAACTGCGTATTGTTTTTGTCTGGCCCTTTCCAAACCATACTGGTAGATGTTCACTCATTCGTTGGTTAAGTTGCCTAGTAGTACGCCCGATATAGCTATCTCCACAGGAGCAGCTGAACTTATAAATGCACATGGAGGAGGCCAACTCAGGTAACTTATCCTTCGTTTGAGTAGACATGACTGGTCGACTCGAGAAAGTCAATGTGAGATAGACTGCGTAGAAAGCTCTACTAATTACTTTTGTTAACCTATCTTTCAGAGTTTCACTAGCTACATCCCCGTAGAATGGTAATTTCATGTATAAAGGTTTCTTACGAACAGTTGAAATATCCGACGTCTTCCTCGTATCACACATGTACTTTTTAATGAACGCAGCAGGGTAGCCGATCACTGTCAGTGAGTTATAGATAAATTGCAGTTATTGACTTAAAGTATCAACAGAACAGATCTTATTTGCTCTACTAGTGAGGCATCTAACCAAGTTTCTCTTATATTGGATAGGTGTAAAGCTATAGATTGTATCCTGAATTACTGGTACTTTATTCTTACTCAATAAAAGATTTACTGTTTTGTTGAATTGTACACTTCAATCATTTAGTATTCCTACAATGTCTTCAGTCGAATGACAAATTGTAAAACATTATAGGTCATCAACAACATTGATAGATTTTAGTCGTAAACACTACACATTGACCATGGTTGATCAGGGTTCCGCTTTTCTGCATCATACGGTATGTAGTGTAAAGATACTGTTTTTGTCGAAATTGAATGATTATACACACTGTTTATCAACTAACCAACTTGTTTCATACCATAACTTTTTGTCAGTAGATTCACTCACAATTTATATTCTCCTTCTGATTAGCTTCATTCCATCTAATAAATAAAACTAATACTTAAAAATTAGTTTTCTGTCTGTTAGAAATACGTTCTTAATAATCGGTTGATAATTTGTATGCACACACTGTCATCCTTTTCATACTTATTCTGACTGTCTTCCGAGAATAATCTGTTGCTTAAATTGATGTAATGACAATTAGTTGATGTGTAGTGACTTTCATATTGGTGAACTGTAGTGAATGGATAATCTTCTTCATTTGTTTCATTGTGATCTGTTTCATGAATATTGTCTTCAATTTACACATAATTTTACAAACATGATGTACTAGATGTATCTGTAACAGCTGAGGCTGAAGTCAGATGTTTCTGTAAACCTCTCATTACCATATTAGTCTATTTCTAAATTACATGAAGGTAATCAAGTAAATGAACTGCTTTTGAAGATGTCAGCTCAAAATAGTTCTCGTATTATTTATTTATTCATCAATCATGTTCCATTAAACAGAAAATGGACGTTTAACAAAGCAGTTGATACATGAATTAAACATTTCGCAGACTTAAATTTTAGTTGAATGTTAAATAACAGTTTTTCATAATTTTTTCAAAATTTACATTCAAGAGCATAAAGTCTCCATCATTAGTACTCATTCTTCAGAATGCAAATACCAAACAAATATCTGACGGATCGAACTAATTTTAACAACAAACGTTGTTTACTACCATTTATTCCAGTAGCTAACTGACAACCCAGTTCACCGCTCTAATCAGCTTCATTTTAGCTATAAGGCTAACAAAAACAATCCCTCAAGATATACTACTTTGTATTGTTATGAAGTAGCGATCAACCTGCTGAGTAAATTTCCATCTTACAATTTTCTTTGCCAGAATATTTGTATCACTGAAGTCATGAATTGATGCCGAAATCCGTAGGTTTAAATGAATAACGAATGTAAACTTGATTTTCCTGTCATTATATTTCAGTTGGTTACAGAAAAGAAGCCTGTTACTGTTACAAAATATTTACTTTAAAAACATAATAGAAGTGAATTAATGTAACATGATTTCGGTTATCGTTTTGGTAAAGGTTAGATCAAACAAAGAGTAGATATTCCGCATTATCAAATGATCGTTTCCAAACGTTTGATTAACGCCTTCCATATTTCTAAATAAAACAAAACAATGAATGATTTAAAATTTCTATACAGGATATGTAGATTGTACTAAAATTGAATGGAAACAACTGTCAGGAGGAAACAACAATCTATTTGAGTAAAGGAAAGACAAAATACTTGATGAGGTCTCCAAACATTATCACGGAAGACCATGAATCAACGCTAGTTTATCGTTTGATATATTTCTAAGATTTTGGTCATTGAAATAAGCGAGTTTTGGGAACATGCTTAGGGAAAATTATACAATGTCTTCTGTCCCATTGTTAAAACGAGTGGTTAAGGTCTCAATATTCAACCATTATTAGCGGTCATTGTATTTGCTCAAACTCAACCTGAGATCATTTTGTTAGTTTGTAGAAGTGAAAACATGAATAGGTTCATTATTCATTTAAATCTCAACAACTTACGTCCATCTAGTGATAAATAACACGTTGTAAAAGAACTTTATAAGATGCTATCTATAAAACGTACGAACTATTTAACAAAATGAATTTAACGATTAAAGTTAATGGAGGACATTTCTTATTGTTATAAACGTATGGATGCTGCTTATAACTCTAGTGTTCTGGTTATAACAGTCCTTTCACTTTTTACACGTATGTGGGACGATAATTTACCTTAGACGAATATCTACACTAGATTCCCACCCAGTGTCTATTCTACAAGACTTCAACACAACTCAGATCAAAAACACGAGATTAGCCTGACTACAACGTCAATATATTTCCACACCAAAATCCGACACGAGAAACAGTCAATCAATAACAGTCAATACATAATAAGGATAGGGGAATATATATATAACACATAACACTTGTCATTCTATCTAAGTGTGACTCATCAATACAACCAAACATTGTCATTCTCGTCCACACATCACTTATCGATTAAGTATCTTTCAAATTTGTGAAGAATTTATTCGCATATCAGGTTTTCGTAGATTTTGACTGCATCGATACTGTTCTCAGTGGAGCTGATGTACTTATTTGGTGACTGAATACAACAAATACTGGTGGAAGAATCAACATAAATGATAACATGTTTTCCATGCCCGTATTCATATATCATTGTAAAGTTGTCTGTGAGAAACTTATGAAAACATCTAAACAACTTGAAATTCAATTTACCAGGGTCTTATTGACTTTCTGTAATAGAAATTGTAAGTTATAAATATTACAAATGTAGGCATTGATAAGAATCATATAGAAATGTAAATTTCGTACAAGTGAATGTGGAGTAACTGTAGAATCTCTTCAGTTGACGAATTTTACCAAATACGGAGTAGTAATACAAGTGTACTTTTGAATATTAGATTTCGCTTAAGGCACTGATCATGAGGCTGATCTACTCTTCACTTTATTAATAAGCTTGAATTCGGATAAGAATTCGACGACTCCAAGTTCACTATTTGTCTATATTTGAATTATTATTTTTCGTCTTAGTATTCACTGAATTACTTTCTTATTTTCTGAGTTATACTCGATTATTTATCAAGATTAATGACTCTTCACATTCCAAACTTATGCTAGAAATTTTGTTTTCAATCATCAGTAACGAGTATCTGTCGATATTTTGTAAAAAGTCATTTGCTGACCATATGATACTGCTGAATGAACGATTTACTTGCCTAATCAGACGTTAAATGTGTACATATTAGACAAGACGGAAAATTTCTCTTTATCAGTTTAAATGTTGGATAGAATACTGATGTGAAATTATGTGTTCACTAAAAATGAAGTGTACCACCAACGTGGTCATGGAAGGTGTTACGTCTTAGTTTGCAGTAAACAACACAGAATATTATACAAATAGCATTTTTCAACATGAGAAGTTATTTATCATGACAAATGCATATGAAATGTCGTTCAAAACAATGAAAAACAGGTTTAATTGTACGGAATGACGGGGAACGTACATCTTTCGCCAATTCTACTGATGCATTATGCTGAACAGGAAATAAAATATACACAAACGAAACATTAAACTACTAGTATATGAATGTTCGATTAAATTCGAACTAATAAATCCACACTACTTCGGCTCTGAGTTAATATAAGGCATAATCGAGGAAATGATATTTTTCTTGAAAATCCCAATGAATGAACTTCAAATAAATAAAACATTTCATTGATTAGTCTGATATAACGTTCTTCAATGGAAATAATCAAGTGTCATAACAATTGGATATAATAAATACAAGGTTTATACATTGTGTCTTCTTAACATCTGAATATGTCTGAATGGTTTGTTTGATACATGGATAATTAATGAACTATCTATTCGTCCTAGATACATTTGTTCCTTATTCGTTTCCCTTGAAAAAGCTGAAATCAGTCTACCGAGTGAAATGTTCAGTTTATTGTAAGTTGAATCATTGAATACAATCTCCAAATTATCGTTTTATATTCAGTGTGTATTAGATTTACCAAAATTGCATCAAACAACATTTCGATTGATTAACATATATCCCTTCAAAAAGGGATCAAAAAGAGTCAAAATAACTTCCGAAATATACGAAGAAGCAAATGGGTAAACTGAATGTTTGTCAATGGTAGCACACTATTTGGGTTCCAGTATTTATTCAATTATAAATTCGAGGTATTTTGAGAAGAGCGATAAATGATTTAAATTAACACAATGAAATTCTACTATATAAACGTACCAATCTGTCAGCCAGATGTCCACTAAAAAAGGTAGTATACACTATTGATAATACAGTCACAGTCATAGTGAACATTCATAATAAGAATGTGTTAACTCATGAAGTGACTAAAAAGTCTCAAATAAATCAAACCATCATTGACCAATGCGATTATTCAAGCTTGTTTGATGAGTGACAAATTTTAAAGCGTTTTCAATATTAACATATTTTGTTATCCAGGTCTTATCATTAAATGTGATATTGTTAACTGAGTTCGATCAGTCCATATTCACATATGGAATCTTTGCATATGCAATTCAGAAATAGATATAGTCATAAATTAATAATGTTTCACATGGTATATATTTTAATCGTTTAATGATCCCCATATTATTAAAAGACTAATATTGGTATATATTTGACAAATTATTGACACTAATGCAATTGTATATGAATATAAAAGTCAATGTATAAGGAATCCTATTACAAACATCAAGTTACTCACCCGAGTCCCACAGACAATCGTCTAGCGAAATAACATTTTTATATGTGTTAATGATGAAATAAATTGTGAGTTTATCTTTTTAGCGAATAAAAAAAAACAAGAAACTGAATTCTTCAGTCATGAAAAATTGCGAATATTAGTGTAATTCGAAAACTGACATTTGCTCTGAAGTGGATAACTGAAGAAGATTTTGCGATGAATCCACATCTCATCATGAGTAGTTTTGAAACAACTTTGTAACATTCGAATGTATATAACAATAATAAAATGATAAAAATTTTCAAATTCCTATTTCTGTAGTATGATTTCTCTCCAATTTCCAGAACTCATCTACCCATGTTTAAATAGGAGTTGGCCATAAACTAACTAACATATTATTATGCATACTAATGTTATCTACTCACGAAGGACATAGATATTGTCTTCATTCCAGAAACAATTCCATGACAAACTCGTGAACTTTCAGTAATAGCTGAACATTTATACAGAAATTATAAGAAGCTTCAGACGAAAGGCACAAACAGTTCACACAATTGACAAAAAAGAAAATTACAGATGTAATTCACACATTACGCACACGATACATCAATGAGTTAGTTTACCAATGTAGTTTAAAATACTTAAATAAACCATTTTACGGATGTTCAACAGAGGATAATTATAATTTCTGAAACTGAAATGACGTCTTCTTGTCTGTTTAGTGTAACCCGTGATTACGTTCATAATGATTAGACTTAAGAACTTTCTCTGTTAGCTTCATTCTGTGATGAATTCTGTAAGATTTTGTGAATGACTAATGATTGTATGATGTGAAATGATCTCAAGCAATAAACTAAAGCTTATCAATAGAGTTAAAATATTAGTACTAGTCATTTAAAATAATTCTATATCTCAACAATTGACTTACGATCCTCTGGAAATTCAATAATAATAAAAAGAAAAATTCTTGGTCAATAATTCAATGTTAAGCAATTTGTTCGCAAAACCATTTGAATGATAAGAAAGAAGAGATAGATTAAGAAGGATTATGAGTAGAGGTAAAACAATTGCCTGTTGCAAAAATTCACTTACGATCCTCTGAAAATTCAACAAAATTATTAAGAGAAACGGTTAGTTGATGATTCAATGTTAAGCAACGTGTTCGCGAAAATATTTCACAAGTAAACCAATTGAATGATAAGAAAGAAGAGATAGATTAAGAAGGATTATGAGTAGAGTTGAAGTATTACTTGGCTACGAACTAGCCGCTTTGAATAGTTCTACATATTCGTGAAATCCTATACCTTAATTTCCCAATTTATAACAGATCACATGCAGTGACATACAACATATCTTTCAAGAATAAATTCGAGTTTAAAGCTAATATTCAAACAATTCGTAGTTATTTCGGAATTCAACTGAGATGGACTTACCCATGAACCTCTAAAAGTAATTTGTACAATAATACTTGTAGGTTATGGTGACTTATAACTTCTTATTCTCTGACTATTAATGTTTTACTAATACAAATACATAACATTCTAATATTTGCATATTTACAAGCACACTTCACCTTTTCTGCGCACTACAGACATGAAAATATATATTTTGTTCGATTGTACTTGTGTATTCCCGTGCAGGGAATGTAATGTATTCATAAGAATTGACATATGGCGTGGGTAGTTGACTACGAAATCCTAAAATTTTGGACAGTTCTATTATTGGAGTATCTTCGCAATCAAGGCAAATTCAAAGTTATAACGATGGAAGTGCACATATATTTTACGATAATAGAAATAAAATGTTCATGTTCCCTTCATTATTTCTTTTTCTATAAAATATTACTAGTAATGCACTGCGTTCGCTTGGCTAAAGAAAACAACTAGTTTCTATTACTGTGATACTTACCCATATATGGATTTTGAAAAACTGACACAAGGACCAACATCAATGCAATGAATAGAAACATCTTGCCAAATGAAAGTAGTTAGAAAAATGTGTGTTTATATACTGTTTTAGAGGTCATGTGTGGTTGGTGAAATGACGTATACTGTCAATCTAGTCACTTACTAAATGTTTCATTTTAGCGAGTTATTCATAGTTTAAGTACGCTCAAATCTTTGATTGACGGATCAGTGTAAATTCAATAAACACTTACATAAACGTGCATTTGAGTAGAATTAAATTTACATGTGATCAGAATAATGAATCATTTAATTTCGTTTTTTGAACTAGTTTTTCTAAATTATCCAGTGTTCCTTCTTACATAACGCTGTGACTCGTAAATTAAAATAGGATGTACTTTTAACGAAGGAAATATTTACCGCCAAAAGAATATCGTGTCATTGATGAATAATTCAAGATAATGTCACATGGATAATCATAGTTTTTAAGCTGGTGTATTGCCTGAAAATATTTAATCCATTTACAGTAACAGAAAACTCAAGCTTGTAATGTAATCGTTAGATATTAATGATGTTGATTATGTTCCGAAGCTCTATGGATTGCACTATGGATTTTCCACAGACCAGGTTTATCTTCAAGCATTCATGGCCTGGAATCATAAAAATAAAAAAAAGTATAGGAATTCTTCAGTTTTGCTAACTCCGTCTGTAGCTCCTCTGGGAGTTACTGCCGGTCCCAAGCCCGGGTAAAGGTGGAGGGTTGGGCATGGGGTTAGCGACCCCATCCCGTAGAAAATCAACTCGCTAAGAAAACGCTAACCAGAATAATCATTCAGTTTTGCTGATTAAAGTAATGAAAAAAGAGGAAACAGTTGAAATGATTACTCAGAAAATAACAATTAGTAAGATAATCTTCCTTTCAGAGTGTTTCCTGAAACGAATGCCGCATACTAATTTGTAAGTAAAATTTCAAACTACAAACATCATTCATTTTCGTATTGGTTGTTTTATTCTTCCCATTGATGTTCAGGAATGTGATCGATCAGACTCTTATAGACATATGTAGATCCTATGCGGATCGCTTCGATACTGCTTTAAACCATAGGCAGGTACATCCAGACGACGAGTCTTTAATAGAACGAAACGCGCGTGCTGGATTTCACTGCTAGCCACTATTCATCTTTGCTTATCATACTTCAATTTATTGTTTGATAGATGATTTCCCTTCAGATATCACCATACGTATTACCCAAACAATCATTTAAATTGAAAATCATATTCTCATAGATTCACGTTCTACATGTTTATTGAAAAGCATAATAAGGATATATTCCTCAAGTTTCGTGACATTTTATTGTTGTTCACATATAAAACCGATTGATCAGCATTAGAAATAAACTAGTCCATTTACTCACTGAATCAATCGTTGTATGACTTATTGTAGAAATTTAAGTTGAAATATTTTGATATACCTTTATATATAGAATTTTTTAAATGACGATGTGTGCTACAGATGACATATATAAGTAGTATGTATGATCAATCGATAGTGAATTGCCTAACGGCAGAAGGTGAAGAAGATCAAAGAAAAAAGAACGAGAACAGAGAATGATTGTTGTGGAAACGAAAGATCAATGAAGTCCGAGACGATTGATTGATATTCAGCAAATGAAGAATCTACTGCATGGACCACAGATTTTACTAAAATGTTCTGTAATTTTATATTCAAATACATTCGATTGTCCCCACTTGAGTTCTCGTTCATCACAACTCTATAAGAAAATATTTAATGAGCAGTTAACAGTTTGTTGAATATGTAAGTAGTCAATTGTCTTGTTGCGTAGAAGATAGAAAAGTTGACAACAGGTTGTTATCACGTTATGATAGTCACGAATAGCTGCATACAAATACTAAACTTAATAGAAGTATAAAATTTTGTTACAAAGTTGGCAGTTGTTTATAATATATCCTGGTCATGTTTGGTATTCTATGGAATTCCGTTTAGTCAGAACATCGTCTTTGATGTCTCCCATAGAACTGAATTTTGATTTTGATTGTTTCTAGTACTGATTTCAAACAGCTGTCTTTTTCTTCAGTCTGTCAAATGCTTTGTGGATTTATTCTCATACAAGTGTCTATAGATGACATCTAGCTTTTGATCATAGTTTTCGAGTACCGATAACTCTTCACAATCGAACAGAGTATTTTCCGATATTCTTGTAGCCGTTTGAAAACCTGGGCATAATTATTTATAATTAAATGCCTAATTCAGTAGAACACTAATTTGATTTATTGTTCAAGTAACCATTAGATCAAATATCAAACGGTTTACACATCCAAGTAATAAAACACTGTTTTGTTAATCAAATCATACGAGTAATGCTCGAAGTTTTTATTTACACCGTTCGTAAATGGTGACAACAAAAATCTCCTCTTCACGTGAATCCTACGAATGATGTGGTTAGCAGTATCATGAATATGCTTTACATATATTTTCAAGATAATTAATCAACTTAACAGAGTGAGTTGTTATTGTTGATCGGTGGAACACTAGTTCAGTAAATAAGTCGAGATTACAAACTGGAAGGGTATAAAATATATTTTACTCTAATATATTCTACTCCACACTGTTCATCTAAACCGTTTACCCACCAATTAGGAACGTCATTTTAGCCTCCAGTGAAATGCCTATTATTGGACCCATAGAAGTAGCCAATCTAGTTCGGCGATGTCAGTTCTAGTTAGCTTTGTTGTCAGCCATGTCTAACTCAGATAATGAGACTGATATGAATTTCAGAGAGCTGTTCGTTGCTGTAGGAATTTAGACGGGAGCGTCGCTCCTGAGACAACTGAGAACTTACAAGAATGTTACTTCCGCCACTTCACAATACGAGACAGTAATGGAAATCCAAATTATTTTTATATAAAACATGTATTTGAAAGGAAATGCCATCTCCAGCGAACAACGAGTAAAACTCAGCGGGAGTTTGTATTGAAATAAAGTCTCTATCTATATGTTTAAAAAGCCTGTTGGTAGTGGTTACAAATTCTTTTATATTTGTTCGACTGATAGAAGGGTTTTATGCAGTAACAAGATGGTTAGTGAGTCATAATCATGAGTTACTGCGTATAGCATACGAGAAAGACCCTAGCTTCTGTCATTTCGAAGCCTAACAGAGGAATACGATTCATCTTTCATTAATTTTCTGAACTGTAGTTTTTGTTGTCGTTAGTTTTGTATATGAAAATAGTAGAAAGAAAATAATCGCCCAAGATATTTCGGATGTGTAATCAGGTTTATTTGGAAGATTGAAACTTCCAAGTCAATCGAACCTTGTTTATCATCACTTTTCAGTATATTATTTTGAGAGGTTAGTTATGTATACCATTGAGACTGGAGGTGCAGCAGAGACACATCGTGAAGTGAATGGTTGTCTGGAAAGCTACTTCTTTCAACGGTAAATAAACGAATCTAGGTCGTCGATTTTTCGATGTTGTAAGTACTGATGGTATTTAAAAGTGTAACAAAGAGCGCATTTCTCTAAACGAGATAGTGGTATTAAATGTCTACGCATTTAATTTGTTCAATAGTTGACAAATGGGCAGTTTCGAATGTTTCCTATTTTTATCTCATTTATCCGTCCAGTGATTCAGTTGATAATTAAGTCATATTCGAATTTATCCTTGGCGGGATAATCTGTGAATGGCTGCACATAACTGAAAAAACGTAGTCCCGTATATACGTGAATAATATAAATAGTTAAGATTATCGCTTGTTCTAAGACGTCAAAACTTTTCTGTGAAGTAGAGTAAGACTGAGAAACACGATAGATCAAATGAACTCTTTGAACAGTAATCAATGTTTATATCTGTAATTCCTTTTAAGTGACATTACAATCTACTATCCTGTTATTCACTATCATTGCATGGGACTTCATGAATAATTTCATCATACATATATATTATCACTTTATTAGTAAACAAAATGGTTAATATGTCGGCACTCAATTTCTCGGTTAAATTCTTAGTTCCAGTATTATACTTGTGCACATACTTTACATTTTGAATTTTGTTGGCATTCCACATCAGTTAACTCTACTTCTCATAGAATTAACTGTTTAGCATTGAGTTGTTTTACGACTTACAGTTTTTGATGAACATTTAGATTGTTGAACAGTTAGCTCACCAGCAGAAGTTAAGTACCATTAACCGTCATATTAGGCTGGATGCTTAGAAAATTTATTTTTCCAAACATGATGAACTGACTAAAATAACTGTTCATGGACCTTAACCAATAAAATGGGAAGGGTGTTATTTTGACAGTGACTATATAATTAGTCTGCATCACATAGGAAAAAGGCAGAACGCACTAATCACATGAGTGATTTCTGGGAAAATAAGGAACAGAAATTTATGAATTTTATTACCCTCAACTCCACCCGATAGAAAAGTTGTCAACATACATAAAGAAAGTTAAATTGCAGACCTATCATTTCACATAAAAAAATTTATATTTTTTAATACATCATTTAATAGTATTTTACGTGTATCAAAAAGTAATTGTTCGTAACAAGGATTTAAACATCGAGAATACAGTGAGACCATCAAATGTGAAAAATGCTCAGTGAGGTTCCAATAAATAAGATATTTCTTTTGCTCCTACAAGACGGATTCTCTTCCAAATACAGTAGGAATAACATGATGACGAAACAATAGTCACTAATAAGATTGTTTTTTTCTAAAGATAGTTTCGCTAAAATTCATATGACACATTATCGAATTCTAAACGTCATCCATTTATGAATTACAAGCGATTATAAAAATGTTTTTATAATGAACCCCCTGTAAAGAATTCTTTCTATAACTATACTAATCTTATGACCTGATGTTTACATTGACATGATAAGAATCTGAATACATTTCTACGTATAAAAATCTATTAATGACGGTATTATTAATGACGCTAATGTATGATGCTTAGTGAATAGTTAACTGCGAAGCTGATAAATATCTCACCATTGATTTGACTTAAATTTAGTGATAATGACTTTTCAGTTGGACCACTTGAAGCTGAAGTTTGAAGCAATGTTCACAAATTATAGATCATAAAAAAAAACAGTATTTTTGTGCATTTTAGTGATAATTAGTTAACTATTGTACTGTACAAAAGAAACAGAAATCCGATCAGCACGTTTCATTCAAATGATTTCTAATTCACAGAATCAATTAGAAGATGAATCAGTGTATTCTATGTAAATCAAGAAATTAAAAGTAAGTTCACTTTAAATAAACTGTTATTGTTAGGTCTGATTCACTCCAACTTCTGTGTAATGTTTTATATTACTTATTACCTTTATTCAGCAAATAGTTTTATTCCTAGCAATTTCTACTATTATGTTGTAACGCCAGTTTCTCATGTAATATTCTGAAATGTTTACACGTACTTATAACATTCATTCATTCATTAATAATGACTTGACATCAATTATTGTAGTAGTTATTCGTAATTTTGTGCAGTCGTTCAACCCCTGTTCAAAGTCAACAGTTTCCATAATGCTTGCTCTTAGTTCGATTTTTCCTTGTTAATTAACCGTTATCGAGTTTAGACACAACCGACTGTCTTCATATTTCGAACAAAAAGACGTTGTAAACACTGAAAACACCTCACAAGTTGTGGTTCGTAACTAAATTTTGTCTATTATTCACTAAATTATAACTATTTGAGACAAAACGATGTTTGTGAACTTCGATTTTTCACGTATCTCAATTGAGTGACATGGACGCTTCCATATGCTTTTGAAATGTAATATAACCACATTTTATGAACTGGAACTTGTGTTAAGATTTGATTATGTATTCAACGTATCAATCTAGTCGTTATTTAACACATATCAAAATGCATTTTGTTAACAACAATATATAAACTTATAGATAGATTTTCATGTTCTATAGAAAATTCATGACTATGTTGTGACTACATTTACAGAAGACCACATTACCTATTGAGAATTCAATGAATATGAAAACTTGTAAGATGTCTGCTTGTTGCAGATTTTAATTCTCGATTGTGTGTTGTCAAAGTTCTAGCTTATTCAGGACTTTTACAAATACACAATCTACCTAGTCCTTGCATATTTTTGACTAACGATTTATTCTCCACATAATTGTATTTTATTCAGGGCAATACTTATACTCAATAGAATTTCATCAATAAAGGTTCGACATTAACCATTCGTTAACACGGGTTATCAAAAGTCATGTCAGTGGGAGATTTGATTCACATATAACAAAGCGATTTGATGAGAGAGAATAATGTAAGCTTTCTGTATGTGGCTATTTTTTTTCTGAAATCCGATTTATGCCACATAATCTAGGTATATTGATAGTCTCGATCCGTGGTTATAGAGCTACTTTATGAGTAAGTTTCTGATTGTAAGATTAAGGTGATTTAGACCAAACATACAGGTATGAGGTTTAACAGTGAGAAAGTTTTATATACTAAAATGTCTAATCCATCAGTTTTGTCATAATCAATTATGAGCGATGTGTTATTTTCATTCTTCACTATTTGCTTCACACTTCTTTATTTCTGTGATAGATGTTAGGTGACCTCTATGTGCATTCTCTTCTCAATGCATCTAATTTTATTTGCCATGCAATATATACTTGTTTTCACGTATTCTCCCAATGTACAACTAGGCATAGTTGCAAAATGAAAGTAAATTTCAAACATTCCATCAAGTTAACTTTCATTAGTTTATCCAAAATAAGTTAAAAGATGCAAAAATAACAACGAATTCACAATCAACAAAATGGATACAGATTTCAGATAAACTAATAGACGAGTATCATTATTACTGTTTGAATGTTTAACTTAATTTTGGTTTGGTATGATCGTTATTTCTATAAGTTCAATATTCGTCTTGATCAAAGTACATGGCATATACACAAATATTAAATTAGTATTATTTTCATACACTTTATAATTTAATTGTTCTGGGATGAAACGAGTCCTCATTCCATGTGGATAATGAATCGACATTGGAACAAAAATTTCTGCAACTAACAATGTTGAGTTCACATTTGTACAATTCTTCTGTGTTGGTACAAAAGCATAATAAAACACACCTGAATCTACATCGAATCTCAGTTGGACAGGTTGACCGGCAGTTGATTGTGGATATGTACGACTGAACGATTTCAACTGCATGAGAGAGAAGAAATTACGAAGTGAAACAATGTATTGCAATAATGTGAAATGCATATGTAAGGTATTCAATTTGAAGACAGTGTAGATCATAACCTGATAACTTAATAACCAAAGGAAGTAAGGAAGATTTAGAGAGATATACTAGGATGAAATAGTTATTCATATATTTCTAAAGGAACCATGAATAACTAATTTAATCGTACCTGACATAAATGAATAACCAAACACTGATAACTAGCTAGTTATATGATACCTAACTCCGCCTGTAGCTCTTCTAGAGTTACTGACGGTCCCAAGCCCGGGTCAAGGAGGAGGGTTGGGCATGGGGTTAGCGACTCCATCCCGTAGAAAAACTAACTCGCTAAAAAAACGCTAACCAGAAAAAATAATTCAAACCATTTAAACTCTGCCCTCCGAGTTGAAGGAATAATTATGACGTCTCATGATGAAAGCCGAAATTCTTCGGAAGTCACGAGACCGATGTACCTTCTAACAACCAGAGCAAAACTCTTTATAGGTACATGGAACGTCCGGACAATGTGGGAGACAGGAAAGACCAGCCAAATAACAATGGAAATGAGGAGATACAACATGGCAGTGCTCGGAATCAGCGAAACCCATTGGACACAAACTGGACAACAAAGGCTAGGTACAGGAGAGATGCTGCTGTACTCCGGTCACGAAGGGGAAAATGCTCCACACACTCGGGGAGTTGCTCTAATGCTGTCCAAAGAAGCACGAAATGCACTTGTGGGATGGGAATTTCATGGATCCAGGATAATCAAAACATCATTCAGGACAATGAAGGAAGGGATCACAATGAACGTTATCCAATGTTATGCACCCACCAATGATAGCAACGACGATGATAAAGATCCGTTCTATGAAAAGCTGCAATAAATTATAGAGAAGTGCTCACGAAAGGACCTCACCATCCTGATGGGAGATCTAAATGCTAAAGTTGAAGTGGACAACACAGGATATGAAGATATAATTGGACGACATGGACTAGGAGAGAGAAATGAAAATGGGGAGAGACTTGCAAACCTATGTGCTTTCAAGAAATTGGTTATAGGCGGCACAATATTCCCACACAAGTGCATACACAAAGCTATATGGATCTCACCGGACCAAACCACAGAGAACCAGATAGATCACATCTGTATCAACAAAAAGTTCCGAAGATCAATGGAAGATGTGAGAATCCGGAGAGGAGCTGACATAGCTTCAGATCACTATCTGCCTGGTTGTGGCCAAGATGAGACTGAAGCTAAAGAAAGACTGGATAACTAGACAAACAGCACTACAAAGGTTCAATACAGCCTTCCTTCGAGATACTGACAAGCTCCATGAATTCAAGACAACTCTCAACAACAGGTTCCAGGTTTTACAGGATCTACTGGAAAAACACGAAACTACTAAATACATACATACATACATACACACAATTCATCCAGTCTCCTTTTATTTTACATTGTTGAACTTTTCACTTGATTCTCATTCAACTCACTCATATTATCCTGTTTACAACAAAAATATTCGACTTCCAAATATGATTGAATTAAAAAGTAGTAGAGATTTTGATGAAATGATTGTTAAGGAAAAAGCACTATGTATATTTCTTTGATGATTTTGATTTTGATTGCTTCCCTGAAGAAGTCCACACAAGTTAGCTGGACGAAACGTTGGAATTATTTATAGTTCAATCGCTATGACTATTTCAATTATAACTTCTTTTTTTCACATATAATGAATTCTTATTTCTTATGTTTAATTATTGATAAGACTTTTGTTATTGTAATTTACTATTCTTACTACTATCAGTACACTTGCCTTCCCACTATCAACTTGTAATTTTAACTATTATTAGGCTTGGTTACATATTCTATTTCATTGTGATTATTATTGACTCAAATAGCCTTGTGATTGGTCTAACATTTTCATATAAATATTCATGTATATGTAGAGTAAAGCCTGATGACGATCTAATTGAGAACAATACTGTTCACTTACTGATGTTGTTCTAATTATACTGATGACACTGTTCAGAATGAAAATTATAAATTCCTTCACCGTACAGAACATAATGACTTCAATAAGAAATTTGACATAAATTCAAAAAAGATATTATCAATTACAAAACCTACGGAAATGTTTTCTACATTTAAGTTGGAAAATAATTCATATCCGTCCCAGTACGTCCATGATTCGAAGTTCCTATCTGCTGCATTCAGCACAGCATTACATTCAACCGTATTTATTGATTCTGGATTACCATCAGGAAGACACAGACCGAATTCTGTTAAAAATCGTCCGCCACCAGTGGATTGAACTATACTTCTCACATTTTTGAATGTATAATTTAAGAGAAGCTAAACACAAGCAATAACAATATCAACATTGATAAGTATGTGAATGATTTCTGCAATGAAACTAGACTACAATAATCTGCATACACTGTGTCAAAGCAATAACACATCATCCATTTTGTTCATTGACCTATCATTCATTACATTTGTGACTTAGTTATGAAAAATTGCAAAAAAACAACAGACGTTCAGTATTCTCCATCTTCAAATGATTATGATTATATTTATGTTCACAAGTACTTACATGATCGAGTGAGGAAAGGCACAAAAATTGAGTGATTTCGAATTCTGTGGTTTGATTACAAAGCAACTGGCTAGGAAAGAAGATGATTCTACAAATCACAAAATCAGTCATTTCTTAACAATCCATAAATAAAGATTCACACAACACCGAATCATCAGTTCAGTAAGATGGAAATGAACTAATACCAACAAGTGGTATCTTGTCAAGCAATGGCCATTATGTCTATCTGACTAAATATCACATTGACCAGAAATCCTCCATAAGCTTATATGATTCACCATATAAGTTTATTGACAATGTTCTCGCGTTCACAATTGTTGAACCTGAACAATATATATGTAACTGATGTTAATTTGTGAGGAGAACTCATTCGAACATTGTAATTGTTAGTTGATGTGTCACGATAACAGCAAACTGTTATTCGATTATGTGTATCACAAATGATGGAATGCATCACATCATTGAGTCAGAATCCACGTATTCGTTGAATCAACTCAAACGACTTACATTAGTGTGAATAATATTTTTTATTGTTGTGTATGATGGAAATGAATAGCGCCTATTACTAGTTGTCACATTTTGCATATCTAATCATAGTGTTTACATTTTCGTTCTTAGATGACTCTGCAGTACTTTCATTGAGTTCAGTTCCGGTGTCGCGTTCACCCTAATCAGTTCATCATTTATTAAGGACACAATAAACATTCATCCATATCAGTTGTAACTATCATTTGTATTTTTAATGAAATATTCACGGTTTCAACTAACATCATACATTCTGTATATGCAGACCACAAATTGGAGCTCGAACTAAACAAATTAACTTGTTTGTCAATTTTGTTTGTAACAATCAACGTTTTATAAGTTGGTGTGAATAACAGAATGGATTTGGACATCCTTTGTATCTGTCGATGCAATAATCAGATTAGAATTCCACTTGACATCATAAACTGGAGATTTTGTCAACAAACAACATATGTACATTTGTATGTGAATTCCAATGGTGTTTGTGAATAGGATTCAATAAGTAAATGAGTTTAATGAAACCTACAAGACAAATGTTTTTACTTTGAAATCTAACATAAAATACATATTAATGCAATGCTTCTATCTCCACTTCCACTGTTATGATTATCATGGCTTCATAGAATTATTCGTCAATGTTGCTTATTCATCTACGCCCAATTTCAGACACACCCATTGCTATAACTTTTGCTAGTGACGATGATTCATAGAACATAAATGTTACTACTTTATAGAAGGAATGTAGAAATTTCTCATCTTATTTGACTTGTTTTAATCAATTACAAAATACACTATGGTTCTAACAATTTTGCAAACTTAATCATCATATTGCTTACTGAGAGTATTTCCATGGATAAAAGATAAATAGATGTCTAAATGGTAATTGATAAACATGAGCAAGTCAATGGGTGTTTTTCAATCAATTCCAAGTAAATAAATTCTAGGTAGTTAAATTTCAAGTTTGATATAAAGTAGGAAAATCAAAAGGCTGCAGCGAAAAATGGCAATCGTCGAATGTCAAACTACTAATCTGAAAAATCACTCGCTAAGACCTATTGAAGCTTCAGTTTTGATTTCGGGTAGTGTTGTAAGCACGCACTACTGTGTAGTTTTTAGTTGTTTGATTAGTGTGAGGACATGGTGTAAAATGTAAACAATATTTTATTACGAAAATACTTTCGGTCAACGATCCTTCGACATTTAACTTAATTGAATGTAGTTGTTCTGAATATAGATCAAATAATTTAATAAGGGTGACAAAGAATTTCAAAATTTTCCAGACAAGTCTGGTTATCAAGTTACGAACAAAAATCAAGTCAGTCAGCTTATGCTACAAAATATCAGTGGGTTATTGTTGTTATTAAAGCATCAAATATTCAAAATGCACATACACTACAAACAATAAACCAGGTAATGAAACTCTCACCTGATCACACAAATATCGTTTCCATGATGGCATATGCTCTGTAGCTGGTGTCGATTGCAATAGCCAACAGTAGTAATGATAAGATAATACACTCTTCTTTCTGGCCATCTCATCTTGTAATAGACCAGGAACACGTTGCATGCCAGTACCAGGTATTCCATTGACAAATGGAAAAAATATTCCATAAGTTACACTCTCGTAAAATATCAATGTATCCTTGTCTGTTTGACGAATAACATTCACCAAGTAATCATAAAACAATAAAAGATTTTGACCTGCAATATCTGTGCGAATACAAAAAGAAAAAGACCAGAAATGTAAGAACCGAAATAGATTTTCAGAGTGAAGACAATTGAAAGTTAACAACAATGATTTCCAATATCGCAGCACATAAGGAAGACAGTCTATGTTAAGCTGAAATGAACATATCTGTGATGGACAGAATATTTTCCGAAATCAAGATTGTGGTTGAGCGTGAATAGTCCTACTTACTTTACATCTAGGTAAATACTTATTTTGCAAGCATTCAGTCAATTATGTTTATGTTTAGAAGAAAGAAATTAGACGTACAATAAAGCAACAACTCACAGTAATTAACATTGATACAATTTTTAGATCGGTATAATTTTAGCTCTCTCTAACTGAATGAAGTTGTCAATTAAGATTAATTAATTTACTTAGGTATTACTCAATAGACAAAATCCACTTCATTTGTTCAACTACCACAGTAATCTATTTTCAAGATATAGGTCATTAATCAATCCAAAAAGCAGGTTTCAAGTGACTCTAAATTCAATGTAACCATGTAACAACCCTTTGACAACAAATGATTATCATAAAATGTGATATAACACTACACTTAATACAATGACGTTATCTCAACCCACGAAGCTATTTGTTGTTCTTTTCAAAATGTATATATATTTTATATAAAGTTAGTATAAAACCAGACGGTTTATTACTTAATCTATCAAACTATCATTCATTGTACAAAGAAAACATCTATTTAACTTTCTCTACATAAGATTTGAATCTACTACGTTGTGATGAATATAAATAAATAAAACAATTTCCATGTTTCATATATTCTGATCTCTTGTTAAATTAAAGTAAAGCTCGAAAGATAAGATATACTAAATAACATGGATTCATTATACTTCAAAGGTTCTCATCAGTTGGAAACGACTTGAATTTACATTATTATTCTAAAAATTCGTTTACACACAGTAATCAGTGGAGTTTAGTTTGAACTAGGATAAGAAACAAGAAGGGGAAACAACTTCTTCAACATAATGGGTAAGATCACTTTAGATCTTTATGTTGAATATAAAGTCATGAAAATATAGAAGTGAAGTTATCAATCATAATAAATAGGTAATAAATAAACATAAATGCCCAATAAATAAGTAATAATCAACGTATGTATTTGACAAAGAATAAAAGTTAACATCCCGAGTGAATGTCATTGGGAGTTTTCATTTATGCATTAAAGAGATAATGTAATTAACTAACGTTAAAATAATATAAGACAACTATATTACAATGGAAATGAGAGGATTGCCATTTTTTCCTTCTGTATGCGAAGGTTAAATTGAAAGCCGTAAGAAAGAAGGTTGATGATATTAGTCAAATCCTACCACTAATGCCTAGAATTGTATTCGATTAGTCTGTTTTGAAATATGTCTCGACAAAGAGAGTATATAACAGGCTTGATAGCCAGAGATGGATGGAGGGTAGCAGTGTAATGTAAAACGCTCATTTCTCTCTATTTTAGATGTAGATGTATCTGTATCAAAGAGTTAATGTTAAATAAACAAAAACAATCAACAAATCGTTTTGATCGTTGTAAGTTCACCTTTTGATGTTAGTTGTCATCATGGTAATATAAAATTTATGCTTGTCATCTACCTTCTAATATTCAGATATATGTTATTCCATGTCGCCATATGTTGGTTCTGGACGAGCAGAGATAGAAACGATAAGATGTTGGTTTATTTGCTTCAAAAAAATATTTCATTGATAACCATGGATACGATTGATAACATTCTTCTAGAATCTGATTGCCATTAGAATTACTCAAATTCAGTTAATTTCGCATGAAAAGTATGAGTTATGTGATAGCTGGTTATTATTGATCACAAGTTTAAATTTCATTTTGATTGAGGTTATGAATTGACAAATGTTAGACAACCATTGAAAACCTTAAAGCACAGGAAGGCCATTCGGTCCTGAATTTTGAATTCTCAGCAGTAACCATCAATGGTTCTGCAAGCGGGATCACGTTTTAAGAGAAAACAGCTAAGGTTTTCAATGGCAGTTCAACGTTGAACGGTTCAAGAACAAATTGACGTGAAACTCAAAACAAGATGATGTAAAATTGATCGTTTTATAGATTTGTATCAATCAGCAAATTTCTGTTGTAACCAACGTAATCTCTGTTACAGTCGAAACCACCATTGGAATAACCTAACAACAATGACTTTTTCGATCTTAGTCAATTAGGATGAGAGTTGAGTTTCTCTACCCATGTAACTTTCAAGCGAAATGATCAACATATTGGGAACAGTTCAGCATGTACTTTTTTATAAGCATCAAACACTCTTAAGTCGAACCAGCAGAAGTGAAACTGGGATTGGTGAATGAATCTACAATCAATTAACAGTATTAACAGTATTTGGTCTTTCAGTTGCGTAATAAACAACTGAATTCCCATTACACTAATGAAGTGAAGTTAGACACTAAACATTTGAAAGATTAAAATATTTATTCCATCAAATCATGCCTAAAGAACTTATTGGTATGTTAGCAAGTAACGTTCATACATTGGTCGTATGTGAAATGAATCTAATTTGTCACTTAGGTTAATGATGACAACATGAGACATAAATTGAATACTCGAGTTGAAAAAAACACAAACCAATCGCCATATTTAAAAAGTGACTCTTTATCAGAATGATTAGAAAAAATATACCAATATTACTGGTTGATATCGAGGTTTGTAGACATTTTACGAAATCGAATTACCGAAGTGTAGTTGGGCGTAACTCGCATTATTTCATTGCCCTATTTGATTGTGATAATGGTCATTCTAAGTAATGATTCCTAATGTAATAACACTTATTACTTGTAATGATGCTGGTTTTTGGCTGACAAGTGGTCTATTTGTGACTTCAAACTTGGAAGCTATTTGTATCCTGATAATTTGAGTGATTTATTTCTTATTACTTAACCATAGACCCCGATGATAGTAAAACCAGTGAGATCACATTATTCCTGCCAAGTAAGCTTTCAGAAAACAATATCACTTAAGTAAGTATCTGAATTTATCGAAACCGGTTCAGCTACAGCTACTCGACTTTCTTTGTAGTTGGAAAAGCTTTTTCCTATTATTTTGTATTGTTTTCAAAGGTGAAGTTATTACCTACTTAAAATTAAAAATAAAATGATTACAAACATTGAAAGGATGCTTGAACAACCAAATTACCGTCTTTAAAAATTCGATAATGGGATCATGGAAGAATGACAGTTTATCATAATGCTCATGGATTGCATGTTCGTGTCTGTGCAAGTTCCTTGGTGTGAATTACTGAGATGTTACAATATTAAACCGTTCAGTGATAGTTTTTTAGTTACTTGTGGAAATAATTGTCAGAAAATACACTGTTAGATACACGTTTGAATCAATTTTTTATATCTGATAAGGATATTGTAACTCAACGGCCACCATAAATGTTGAGTTTTTGGTATAGATACTATAATTATAATATTGTAATCCGAAAATAACTCAGTCACATCTCCTATTGAATCAGGTTTCAATGTATTCTGGATTCGGTTAATAATCTATGATTTTTACTTCGATAAATGAACAAGCGAGATTTGCTTTAAACAAAAGTAACTGGAATTCTGTTAGCGTAGACATATGTAAAAGTAATGAAAGAGAATTAGTCCAGACATAGATACAAAATGGAAACTCATTCTTGAACTATTGAACTCAGTAGTTTGATATTTACCAAACTCGGAGACTACAATGAAGTCCGAGTTAACTTTAATTCCTGTTTACGTGCTTCGAGTGTTTTCAATGTCATGATTTTCTAAGTCTTGGCAATCCTCAAACCACAATATGTTACTCAAATTCTTGATGAGATCAAAGAGAATAAAGAATCTTTATTTCTTGTGAACATTTAAAATTTGAATTCTTTATCCTAATGCTTCAAGCCTACAATATGAATTTCACTGACCGATGTCAGTCAAGTGGTTACTTCAATTTAGTCTAAAGTTCAATCTTCGCGCTAATAATGTCATTCACTTGATTAATCTGGGCTGAATCATCAACACCTCCAAAAGTGATTCACGAGAATAATACTGAAGAGAAGAAAAAAGGAATTATGTAACAAAATGAAATCAGTTATGAACTCTAAGAGTCAATATACGCTTGCTCTGAATGTAGAGAAAATGGCTTACCATTTACTTCCAATTCTATTTTAATTAATTATGAAGGAATTTATTTTTTTAAAAACCTTAATCACATTCCATCAATTTTAATGCTTATGACAGTTGCTGAATGTTTGTCTAATTATTAATATCCAGGTTAGAAATATGTTATCAATTATTGTTGTAAGTCAACGTTAGCTTTTCTGAATAAGGTTTCACCTCTTAGTTTACCTAGAACCTGAACTTAGGTGAGGAATTCATAAAAAAAACAAGCAGTTGAAACATAGTTAATTCTAAAATGATCTATCTCAACAATATGTCAACAAAGAGAGTGGATTGAAAATCATCTGAATGATTGATTGATTACTTTGAGTTACTCTCATTCCTTAAACTAAATCAAGAAAAGTGAGTGCGGATTACTGAAGAATAATTCCGTTTAGTAAAAATAATATTCAATCATATTGACTGAATTGACCTTGATGTAAAAGAAATATGTAAACTATTTGAATGACATACCGACGTTCTAATGTAAACTCATTGTAGAGGTGATACGACATGAAGTTACCACATATTTCTGTATTAGTTTATCATAAAAACATGTGCACTTTTAAAAATGAAAATATGCGCACTGATGTCCACATTGACGTGATTTATTTTAATTAGAATTTAGAGTGATAATTTAAGTGGACTGATAAAAGGGGGACAAGTAAAAACCTGGTTGATTTACAAAACAATAAGCATCCAACGACTTGAATATCAATTGATTTGAATGAATTCATAGCAAGTAAAAAAAAACAAAATCTCCAGTCAAATCAAAAGACTCTAAATAATGAAGGAAGCATTATGATGAAAATGTTTAAAAGCAATAGTAGTAAACTCTTGTACACTTGTCACTTACTAGGCAGAAGAAGTAATGGATTTAAATAAAAATTTCCAGGTGGTGGTTCATTTATCAATTCATAGCCTAAAACGTTATATTTCTTCCCGAAACGATCAGTTGTTATCCTCCAATATTCTGCAAAATAATTCCATAATCCTGAAACATTTTTATATATACTTTCAAATGCATGTGCACTCTCATATGTGGCGTAGGTTAAAAACCAGGCACTTTGACTTGGATCTTTCTTTAATGGCCAAGGGTATTGGAATAAATAGGGTGGTCGCTTTATTTTATCCATAAACCAATCAGGCACAGCATCAATTGCACCGAGACGTTTCGATAATCCATCTTGATGCAAGTCAATGATAATATAAACTCCATATAATCCAGCATTGTCGATAATCTTTTCAATAGTATCTATATACTCTAGATTGGTCTCATTTTCATGTGGTTTTAATGCTATCCAGCTAAATCCTAAGCGTATAACATTGATTCCCCAATCTCGAAGTACTTTGAATGTATGAGGGTCAAGTAATTTTGGAATGTAAAATGGTGTGACTTTATGCACACAATTGATACCATGAAATAGTTTAATAAATCCATTTGAATCAACAAAGTAACCAGTATCATCGTCAATGGTCACTTTTCCACGAGCTTCTGAATATAAGACTTTTAATAATAATAATATCATTATCCATGACAAGCGTAAGAGTGTATTCACTGGAGTGTTCTTAGAATCTCCAAAACGTTCAAGTTGCTTTGAAGATCTTGTCAATCTCATTGAAATAAATAAAAAATTTCTTTTAAATTCACAAGGACAATGTGTTTTGTTAGGGTTTAACAGCGAATAATTGTAAATGAGAAATATGTACTCAGTAATTTATTGCCAAGAGTTTTTTTATCAGTCAATAACTAAAATTTAAGTTTTTGTAAAACACGAATTGATAGTAGGAGTATATGGATTATGTACAAGTAATTTTATAATCACTGATGGGAGTGAATATAAATATGGTTTATATTAGATATTTGAGTTATGTGAGACGACTCAAAATAGTTACAGTTTATTATGAATCATTTATTAGAATAGTCTAATTGGTCTTATGTATATGTGTCACAGTAACCTTGTATGTTTCAGGGCTGTTTCCAAATAATTTATCAAGTTATCATTGGATTAAAATTATTTAAAAGTAATAGTTGGTTGATGATTCAATTTTCAGTAGTTGTTCTACATTTTACAAGTATTTTGAAGCTGAAAGTTGAAGCAATGTCTACAAATTATAGATCATATTCAATCGTTATTATTGAGCATCTAAGTGTTAATTGGTTAACTACTGTACTGTACAAAGGAAACAGAAATCCGATCAACACTTTTCATTCAAATGATTTTCAATTCACAGAAACAATTTGAAGGCGAATCAGTATATCCTTTGAAAATCAAGAAATGAAAAGCTACACTTACTGTTAAGTCTGTTTAACTTTCTCTGTCCTTATTCACTTCACTCCGACATTTCTGTATTGTTTTATATTACTTATTATCATTATTCAGCAAATAGTTTTATTCCTAGCAGTTTCTACTATTATGTGGTAACGCACGTTGGTCATATAATATTATGAAATGTTTACACATACTTATAATAATCATTCATTCATTAGTAATGACTTGACATCAATTATTGTTGTAGTTATTCGAAATTTTGTGCAGTCGTTCAACCCCTGTTCAAAGTCAACAGTTTCCATATTGCTTGCTCTTAGTTCGATTTTTGCTTGTTAGTTAACCGTTATCGAGTTTAAACACAACCGACTGTCTTCATATTTCGAACAAAAAGACGTTGTTAACATTACAGACACCTCAAATATTGAGGTTTGTAACTAAATTTTGTCTATTATTCACTAAATAATCACTATTTGAGACGAAACGTTGTTTGTGATCTTCAATTTTGCACTTATCTCAATGGAGTGACATGAACGCTTCCATATGCTTATCAGTTATTTTCATCTTACACCGTAGGTTAAAAGTGACAATAGGTGGTTATTGTGTGCATCGCTATCTTCTTCCTGTTTGTATCAATCAAGTGCTTTTGAAGTGAAATATAACCACGTTCGATATTTCTATTGTAATAAGAAAATTTATGACTATTTTATGACCACATTACTTATTGAGAATCCAATGAAAATGAGTAAGATTTCGAATGTACGGAATAATAAGGTATTGGAAAAGAAACCGTGTTGTGATAAAAACAACCTGAAATCGTCTAAATATGTTCAACTGCATTTTTATGATTCAAAGGATTTTTCATTTGAAATGTAAATTCAGAGAAAGTTTTCAATTCCTTTGGTTTCCTTGTGTCTACTAGAATTATTACTGAGATCATTTGATGAGAAATAATAAGAAACATGACTATCTAGATTCGATCTAATTCAATTCTTCAATACAAAAGAATAATCAACTCTTTATTCTGACTGACTAACAATAATATATAAATCAGTTCATAATAATTAACACTCAGATGTGTAGTTGAGCTATTTCATAAATGAACACAACAATGTGAAATGTATAAACAGATAATTCTTTCGAATGACTGTAGACTTTCCTTATTTTGGCCATCATTGGTTTTCTTTTGACAGCTAGTTGCGGTTGTTTTGTTGATTTCATGGCTAGCAGTAAAACGACTGATGGTCATCCATCAGTACCACCAGGAGTACACTGATATCGTAACCAAATATTTGAATAAGACAGATATTCACAGAATAAAAAATATAACGAAGGTCGAAAAGGTAAATGATTATGATTATTTCGATGTAAACTGAATACCACCTCTGTAATAACTTGACAACAGACTATGAGTGCTAGATTTTGTCGAAAGATACCTTGGTTTATTACTTGATGGATGATTTCCCTTCAGATATCACCATCTTTGTTACCCAAACAATCATTTAAATTGAAAATCATATTTTCATAAATTCACTTTTTACACGTTTATTGAAAAGGATAATAAGGATATATTCCTCATGTTCCGTGACATTTTATTGTTGTTCACATATAAAACCGATTGAACAGCATTGCAGATAAGTAGCATTTATCATCAATCGATAGTGAAATGCCTGACAAGAGAAGGTGAAAAAGATCAAAGGGAAGAGAATGAGAACAGAGAACGATTGGTGTTGAAACAAAAGAACAATGAAGTCCGAGACGATTGATTGACATTTAGCAAATGAAGAATTTACTGCATGGACCTTTGAATTTACTAAGATGTTCTGTAATATTATATTCAAATACATTTGATTTTCTTCACTTGAGTTCTCGTTCATTACAACTCTTTAAGAAGATATTTAGTGAACAGTTAACAGTTTGTTGAATATGTAAGTCGTCAATTGTCTTGTTTTGTAAAAGAGAGAATAGCTGACAACCGGTCCTTATCAAGTTTTGAAGGTCACGAGTAGCTGCATACAAATACTGAATGTAATAAAAGTATAAAATTTGGTTACAAAGTTGGTAGTTATTTATAATATATCCTGATTATTTAGTATTGTTTGTTTGAATCTTCCCATCGATGTGTTAAGACCACAACTGGTCAATCTCTAATTGGCAACTCTCAGATGCAGGTACATCCAGCTGACGAGTCCCGAATAGGACGAAACGCGCGTCCTGGATTCCACTGCTAGCCACCATCTATTTCTGCATTTCCCGATTATGTTTGTTATTCTATGGAATTCGGTTTAGTCAGGACAAATTCTTTAATGTTTTCCATAGAACTGAATTGAATTTGGTTTGTTTCTGGTACTGATTTCAAACAGCTGTGTTTTTCATCATCATTTAGGCTCTGGATTCTTTTAAAAAAATGCACATTCATCAGTTAAGACTGACGTTACTCCTGGACCCACAATTTTATTGTTTGTATTCACTTACCTAGTGTAGTTTGGTGTAAGTTGAAAGCATGTTTAATTTGTAGATTCTTATCGTTCTCACATCAAAAATATCAAACAAAATTACCTGAATATTATTGTTGAAATCTATGTACAGGTGGAAAGAACACACCTCTGTGTTATCCTAAGCTGTTTAGATGTGGAACGACATTATTTGCCTCTACCAGTATAGTAGTATATCACTATTGTTTTCACGAAAATGTTATCATAAAACTCCAAGCAGTCTATTTAAAATTAGAAAATAAACATCAGCCTTCTTACGATAATTAACTACTTGCCTTCTCTTGGCAAGGGTGTTGTTTACGAATTTGAAAGAACGAAAAGCGGATGTACGACGTTTAAACCGGGTTTCTGGAAACGGAAATTCCAACTAGGGCAGTTGGAAAACCCTCATTCCAAACCACACGGTGCACATGGGCACCAGTATCCTGAATGAATAAATGGAGTATGAATCAATCGTTGGTCACCGACCACCATGGGACTGCATCTTCTTACGATGTTACACTGCCTTGTGGATCAGATCTTTGGGTGAGAGGCTCGGGGGTGGCCCCCTAATAAAACATTTGTTTCAGTCTGGGCACCTGGCAGTATCAAAGCCCTCACACAAATCAAATGAGATTTGTGTGGCGCATAAATATCAAAAGCCCCTATGTACCAATATTTATGTTTAAATAAATAAATTAAAAAAATCATCAATATTCGATATGTTTAACCTCTTTTTCCCATAATCCAGAGACGAGTAGATCACAAACAAGTGCTAACTCGTATACTGCTTACGTATACTTATTATTCCTTCATCAATTCGTCTTCACATGATTGAAGGTTTCTTGTATAAAGTTAAATATATTCCATTTTATTTTAACACTGAAATAGTTAGTCATGACTTAGAGAACAACAGTTAAGATAAATGTCTCAAATGCTCAGATTGGCCAAAAATCTTTTGATCATGAAAGTGATGAAATATGTTCCACAAGAAACTTCCACTATTTGGATCAAACCTTATTTCAAATCTAATCAGCATTGACATACCTACATTGAGTGTCAAGTAATACAACCAAACAATGTATTCTTCATTACAATGTACAAGTAAGCTGTGTTCACAATTCCATCCATTTTGATGAAAAACTGATGATTTTCACATCTTATCCTTATCAAATGATGAAGCCGCTGAAAAACGAGTGTTCTTTTAGTGAGTGCTACTGATGTTGACAGACATAGATAGTTTCTAGCTGCAATCGAAAATGGAATACATGACAGCAAAGGATTGCTATGAAGAGAATAGGAAAGCAATGTGAGAACAATCAAAATAACAATAGAATTAAAGGAATAATGGTACTCTGTAATTATACGTCAAACAGCAAGTTGGTTCTCTTCATCAAATCTTCATTCCCTACATCTTTGAGTTTTTTTCGTCATGCATAATGTATTGTCAAACATGGAGTATCGCTTCTTTAAAGTATGAATTATAAATAGTAAAAATGATGATATATGTGATCTATCACTAAAATCAAGTTGATTCCATCATTGACAGGCAAAAATTAAATACGTCAGTGATTTACACTAAAAATATTCGATTTCACGTAGAATTTGATGTCATTATTATAGATGTAAGGTAATAAATGATGGTTCGAAATCACTGAAATATGTGAGAGAATAGGAAAGATGGTAATTCTGGGTAATTATTGGATTAGTGCGTGTTGTAGAAGAATAGGTCGATAATGTTCTCATTGACATAAATCTCCTTTTGACTTATGAGGAAGCTCAAAAGATAAGTCACCCATGTTTAGTCGGCTTCCGGAGAACTTCGACGGAGCCTCCATAGACCCAGCCAATCAGAGTATGATAAAACATTCTAGAGTTCCAACATGGCTTGCTAATATTGGTCGGTAGCATAATATGTCGTTAATGGATTGGCTGAAATTACTTTACTTACTTACTTACGCCTGTTACCCCTTGTGGAGGAGCATAGGCCGCTAACCAGCATTCTCCATCCAACTCTGTCCTGAGCCTTCCTTTCCAGTTCTTTCCAGTTACTATTCAGCCTTTTCATATCGGCTTCTATTTCCCGGCGTAGTGTGTTCTTTGGCCTTCCTCTTTTCCGCTTCCCTTCACCATTCCAAGTTAGGGATTGAGTCGTGATGCACATTGGTGATTTCCTTAATGTATGTCCGATCCACTTCCAACGTCTTTTCCTAATTTCCTCTTCAGCTGGAAGTTGGTTTGTCCTCTCCCATAAAACACTGTTGCTGATAGTATCCGGCCAGTGGATGTTGAGTATTTTGCGTAGACAACTGTTTATAAATACTTGTACCTTCCTAATGATGGCCGTAGTAGTTCTCCACGTTTCAGCTCCATACAGTAGGACTGTCTTGACGTTCGTATTAAAGATTCTGACCTTGAAATTGGTTGAGAGTTGTTTTGAGTTCCATATATTGTTCAATTGTAGAAATGCTGCCCTTGCTTTGCCAATCCTCGCCTTTACATCTGCATCCGATCCTCCTTGTTTATCAACGATGCTACCCAGGTACTTGAATGTTTCCACCTCTTCCAGAGTTTCGCCGTCAAGTGTGATTGGGTTGGTGTTCTCCGTGTTGCATTTGAGAATCTTGCTTTTTCCTTTGTGAATGTGGAGACCTATCGATGCGGAGGCTGCGGCTACATTTGCTGTCTTCATCTGCATTTGTTCGGGTGTATTTGGTCGTGTGTATGAGAGAGGAGGGCTAGGTCATCTGCGAAGTCCAAATCATCTAATTGATTCTGAGCTGTCCATTGTATTCCGTATTTCGCTCCAGATGTTGAACTCTTCATAATCCAGTCAATCACTAGAAGGAAGAGAAATGGGGAGAGTAGACAGCCTTGTCTGACTCCGGTCCTTACTGGAAATGCATCTGTCAGCTGACCTCCATGCACCACTTTGCACTGTAATCCATCGTATGAGTTTTGGATAATGTTGACGATCTTCTGAGGAACTCCATAATGTCGAAGAAGTTTCCATAATGTTCTCCTGTCCACGCTGTCAAACGCCTTCTCATAGTCGATGAAGTTGACGTATAGTGATGAGTTCCACTCAACTGATTGTTCCACGATGATCCGTAGTGTCGCAATCTGGTCTGTGCTCGACCGATCCTTACGGAATCCAGCCTGATGATCCCTAAGTTCGGCGTCTACTGCGTCTTTCATCCGATTCAGCAGCACTCTGTTGAAAACTTTTCCTGGTACTGATAACAAACTGATACCTCTGTAGTTCTCACATTGGCTCAGATCTCCTTTCTTTGGTATCTTGATGAGATATCCTTCTTTCCAGTCCGTTGGCACTTGTTTCTCTTCCCAAATCTTCTTGAATAGAAGGTGAAGCATATTTGCAGTTATTTCAATGTCTGACTTCAGTGCTTCTGCTGGTATGTTGTCAGGTCCTGCCGCCTTCCCACTTTTGATTTGTCTGATGGCCATCTTGACTTCTTCGATCGTTGGTGGAGTGACATCTATTGGAAGGTCTGTGTGGGCTGCTTCGATGTTCGGTGGATTCAATGGGGCTGGTCTATTCAGCAGTTCCTCGAAGTATTCTGCCCATCTTTTCCTCTGTTCTTGAATCTCAGTGATTGTCTTCCCTTCTTTGTCCTTGACTGGTCTCTCTGGTTAGCTATATCTCCCTGCCAATTTCTTCGTTGTATCATATAGTTGTTTCATATTCCCTTCTCTTGCAGCTTTTTCCGCCGTCGTTGCTAGTTCTCCCATGTATTTCTGCTTGTCGGCTTTGATGCGTTTCTTCACTTTCCTGTTTGCTTCTGCGTAGTCTGCTTGTGCTTTGACTTTCTCCACTCGTGTTCGGCTGTTGTTAATTGCTAGTTTCTTGTTCTTCCTTTGCTGAATTTTGTCCAGGGTTCCCATAGAGATCCATTCCTTGTGATGATGCTTCTTAGGACCAAGAACCTGCTGACACGTTGAAGTTAATGCTTCTTTGATCCCTTTCCAGTTGTCCTCCAAAGTAGTTTCTTGTTCTTTTAGTAGATCCTGTAGAGCTTGGAACCTGTTGTTGAGAGTTATCTTGAATTCATGGAGCTTGTCAGTATCTCGAAGGAAGGCTGTATTGAACCTTTGTAGTGCTGTTTGTCCAGTTGTCCAGTCTTTCTCAAGCTTCAGTCTCATCTTGGCCACAACCAGGCAGATAGTGATCTGAAGCTATGTCAGCTCCTCTCCAGGTTCTCACATCTTCCATTGATCTTCGGAATTTTTTGTTGATACAGATGTGATCTATCTGGTTCTCTGTGGTGTGGTCCGGTGAGATGCATGTAGCTTTGTGTATGCGTTTGTGTGGGAATATTGTGCCGCCTATAACCAATTTGTTGAAAGCACATAGGTTTGCAAGTCTCTCCTCATTTTCATTTCTTTCTCCTAGTCCATGTCGTCCGATTATATCTTCATATCCTGTGTTGTCCACTCCAACTTTAGCATTCAGATCTCCCATCAGGATGGTGAGGTCCTTTCGTGAGCACTTTGCTACAATTGATTGCAGCCTTTCATAGAACTGATCTTTATCATCGTCGTTGCTATCATTGGTGGGTGCATAACATTGGATAACGTTCATTGTGATCCCTTGCTTCATTGTTCTGAATGATGCTTTGATTATCCTGGGTCCATGAGATTCCCATCCCACAAGTGCATTTCTTGCTTCTTTGGACAGCATTAGAGCAACTCCCTGAGTGTGTGGAGCATTTTCCCCTTCGTGACCGGAGTACAGCAGCATCTCTCCTGTACCTAGCCTTTGTTGTATAGTTTGTGTCCAATGGATTTCGCTGATTCCGAGTACTGGCAAGTTGTATCTCCTCATTTCCACTGCTATTTGGCTGGTCTTTCCTGTCTCCCACATTGTCCGGACGTTCCATGTACCTATAAAGAGTGTTGCTCTGGTTGTTAGAAGGTGCATCGGTCTCGTGACTTCCGAAGAATTTCGACTTTCATCATGAGACGTCATAATTATTCCTTCAACTCGGAGAGCAGAGTTTAAATGGTTTGAATTATTTTTTCTGGTTAGCGTTTTTTTAGCGAGTTAGATTTTCTACGGGATGGGGTCGCTAACCCCATGCCCAACCCTCCTCCTTTACCCGGGCTTGGGACCGGCAGTAACTCTAGAAGAGCTACAGGCGGAGTTATTGGCTGAAATAGGATGTTGATTTACCATCTATAAATACCTATGATTTCTGTACAAGATTGAACTTTGCAGTAAAGTTTTTCTCTCATACTCGTGTCTTCTCTCTGGTGTTCAAGTCGCTGAGTATTTCTAGCCTGGGGTTACAAAATTAGCTTAGGAAGCGAATATAGCGTTCAATCGCCATAACATATTAATCCACATGGAATTGAAGTAAACATGTTTAATACGAGACCTGATTTCTGCATAAATCCAAATAGAGCAAGAATAGAAACATCTGGAGAGTAAACTGTATTCATTCTATGCATCTTTTCTCATAAGGAGCATGCAACCTTTAGTCAAAATTATTAATTAAGCTTTTAACAAACGTTTACCTCACTCTCATTTGTGAAGTTAAAATACATATTTAAAGCAGAACCGAAATCACAGTAATACAGAGAATAGGAATACAAAGTGTATAAACAAACCTAGCTGAGATCTACGTGTACTTATGTGTTGAAAAGTATATAAAGGAAGGTAGAAGACGTGTTTTGGTTACCCGCAGTCGTAATCAACATTGAAGTGTTTAAATTTCTCCACTTCTACCTGAAGTTTGTGCTGATGATGTCGTTCAGAAGGACGATGAAAGCTCCACGACCAAACCATCCAGCTCATAGAACAAACCCACTTCAAAATCACTCATCTGAGCTACAAATATTTTCCACCATCTCAGAGACAATGAATAATAAGATCTACTAATGAACATGTTCTGATTACAAATCCATAGACGTTTGTTATTCATATTATATTATATTATTCAGGAATCCCAATTGGCTTTATAGGATTGTTATATGATCTCTTCAATGATGAGATATTCATTTCATTTATTCTTTGAGTCTTACTTCCCTTTCACATTATGAAGTCAATTATCATAATAAGAAACCAATTGTCTTTTTAAATAGGGAACTGTAAGTTTTAACAATAACTGTCTAATTTGCTTATGCAATGTGTTTTTGTGTCATAAATTTGTTAGGCATTTAATTTCAGTGGGTATTTTAAAGTATGCACTGAGAGTGTGAATAAATGTTTCAGCAGTGAACTATTACCGAAACTTTTATGGAATATAAAGTAACCAGTGGAGTTCAAACCACGTCTGTTGTGAGATAGTAACTCACTGAAGACAATTGGTGAACGGTTGCTCAACTTCGTGGATTGGTTGGAGTTAGACATAAACACCATCGGATGCCGGTTCAGTGGTCTATTGATAGGTCCTGGGTTCGAGTCTCGCGAGGGGCGAGGTTGTGCATGCGCACTGCTGAGGAGTCCCACAATCGGACGAAACGGCAGTCTAATGCCTACAGGTTTTCCTTGGTGGTCTAGCTTCAATTGACTCATGAATTCAACTATAAACTTCAAGATTTGTCTAAATACTTATTACTAACCATTATCTGAAAACTTAGAGGGCTGTATCTATGTCGTGAGATTCTAATAAACAGTTAAAAGGGATCCTAGTTCCAAGCGAACCTTAAGATGATGGCGATTAA
>NW_017386000.1:0-46097 GCF_000237925.1 Schistosoma mansoni
CAAAATTTAACCTCGCTTCAACTTTCATAACTGGATCCAACACTCCAGACATTTTCTCAGAGGGACAAGAAAGGATTGACCAATCGGGTAAATGTGTGAGATGCAAACAGGTGCATTCTATTGATCAAATTTCGACCTCAATTTCTAGCCACAAAATGTTATGTTCTATAGTCATTCGAGTCTGATATTGATATATACACATGAGTAGATAGCCATTATCGACTAACTTGAGCAAAAAATGTATGGGCAACTTATTTCACAATATAGATGTGTGTCTCGATGGTTGTCTGAGTCAGATTTTCGACCAATAGCATTTGTCTATTTCATCATCAAATTAGGCCTACTTTTCACCAAAACACGGGCTCGTCTATATCTGAATGACCCTGTTGATTGTGCCAGGTGTCGTGATGGTCGATGTAGTTGACTTGAGTTTTCTACTTATGAGTAATTGTGAGGTGAGTCTGTCAATTTTCTGATGGTGGTGGTTTAGTTTGAATGATGCTAGATAACAGTGTTGAGTAATGATTTTCACCAAGATCTCTGAGGAACAGTCCTAATGATTGTTTTTGTTTGACAGGTGATAGTGTGTGGATTGATGGTATTGGATCAGGAAGCGAGAGGGAGAGAGAGATTGAGTAGTTTGTGGTTCATCAGCGATTGGCAATGTGGACATATGATGTGGTCTAGTGAAGCGATCCTATCGGTCATGCGTCACGATGATACCGGTACGTTGTGTTGTTCTTTTTCTTTTGATACTGATGTTTATTTGCTACTTGTGATACAATGATATCATTACTGTCTGATGTTAGTTGGTGAGGAGATGGTGTTTATGCATTTTTGTTTTGTATTTCCTATTTCAGGTGTGTGTTGTGTGGTGTTGGCTGAGTGATTTGTTCTAACGTACAGAAAAGAGACAGTGAAAAACAGTGTGAATACGAAGGAATGCAACATAGAGTATATGTGAGATTGTGAACTTGATTTTGGATTGGCATATCGAGATTGTCTGTTGATTGTGCCAGGTGTCGTGATGGTCGATGTAGTTGACTTGAGTTTTCTACTTATGAGTAATTGTGAGGTGAGTCTGTCAATTTTCTGATGGTGGTGGTTTAGTTTGAATGATGCTAGATAACAGTGTTGAGTAATGATTTTCACCAAGATCTCTGAGGAACAGTCCTAATGATTGTTTTTGTTTGACAGGTGATAGTGTGTGGATTGATGGTATTGGATCAGGAAGCGAGAGGGAGAGAGAGATTGAGTAGTTTGTGGTTCATCAGCGATTGGCAATGTGGACATATGATGTGGTCTAGTGAAGCGATCCTATCGGTCATGCGTCACGATGATACCGGTACGTTGTGTTATTCTTTTTCTTTTGATACTGATGTTTATTTGCTACTTGTGATACAATGATATCATTACTGTCTGATGTTAGTTGGTGAGGAGATGGTGTTTATGCATTTTTGTTTTGTATTTCCTATTTCAGGTGTGTGTTGTGTGGTGTTGGCTGAGTGATTTGTTCTAACGTACAGAAAAGAGACGGTGAAAAACAGTGTGAATACGAAGGAATGCAACATAGAGTATATGTGAGATTGTGAACTTGATTTTGGATTGGCATATCGAGATTGTCTGTTGATTGTTTGGTGTTGGCTGAGTGATCTGTTCTAGGGTACAGGACCTCCCTTGTGCCTAGTGGCTGTCCGAAATTGTGATTTACTTTCAACCAAAAGAGTATAAATACATGATATTTCTGTTCTATATTTTACACTGTTTTGTGAATAAAATTCCTGCGTACTAGTGTTCTGTTTTCTCTCTGGAGACGTTGCGAGTGCGGTCGTTCAAGTAATCTAGTAGTACGCTGCATTGCAAGAATCAAAGCTCTAGATATTACAGTGGCACATAGGCTTTGTCGATTCAGATATTTCATAATCAGTCAACTTCAAATAAGTCGATTTCCACCTTATGTCAAGCTCGGTACTAACAATTCAATCGTATATATCATCAATTGTTAAGTATAAATATAAATGTTTGGCTTATTGCACCTCAAAACATGTTTCTCACAAATATATTCATGTTTAACGAATTGCTCTTAGCTATCTGTCCAAAATGCACACAATTATCACTATTTTCACGTAAAGGAATTTTCGATAACTATCATATGTGTTAGTAGTGTTACTGAATTTTACCACGGTTAAGCAATATTGAGGTCGAGGAAGTCTCCCCGTAACTAAATAAACCGTATCGAACTTAACAAACCAGCTGGAACACTAGTTGGAATTCTTCCTCTCCTCAGTTATATTTTTGTTCTTTCAGTTAGCCTACTAATGCTAATGCAATCAGAAATCAACTCATCCGGACGGCACACCGACATGAACACTAATTGACTTTCTGATTTCAACCGCATTTAGTGCCAATGTCAACATTGATCGTTTTCCTATTTCTAAGCACAAAATACTTATGCCGACCACAAGTTTGGCTATTACTATGCATCTTAATGTGACTTGTCAAAATATCTCTATATTACCTCGTTCTTCGTTGTTATAATCCCCTTTTTATTTGACGTATAAATAATCCTCATGTCGATTTTCATTCAAGCATGTTAAGCATGCAACCAAACATTTTAAAATTATTACATGTATTTCCCGATCAGTTGCTGCTGCCTTTCTTGATTCATCTCTAAGCTCATCAATCCCGGAGGGTTCTTATTATTCTTTTGGTAACCTTCGGTGCGTGACGATCCCACTCGATTTGGTATCGAACCAACATCACATTGATTCTGGTGGGAGAATAGTGTAGTGGCATTGGTTCCTGACCATACAATCCTCAAAGATGAACATGAGATACTTTGAAAAATAGATATTTCAACTGATATGACGGGATGAAAAGTCAAAATCAGACTGATTTACTCATTATAACCTTTGTCAACATTAATTTCGTTTTTATTCAATGTAATGATTACTCAGTGTAGTATTTGTTTTGTTTTCCCATATGACATTTTATTCTGTATAACATACGATATTATTGTATTAAGTTAACATGAACTATACTCAGCATATGATTTGTTATAACTTTAAGTATTCTTCATATATGTGATTTTATTCTAATTATTAATCAAAATGGGTGTATGAATCAATATATAAATGAATGTATTTCCAACTACGGTCGTCGTAGTTGTCTGTGTTTCTGGTTGTTTGTGGAATATATATTCCCTCTTCAGAACTTTTCTAGCTAGCTAGCGAGGCTGGGACGCATCGGAATAGTTAGCTGATTTAGTCACATTGGGTCATAGAGTCTTCGTTTCGTTCCCTGATTAAGTGAACTCATAATTTCTTCAAACAACAGGAAAGGGTCAGCAAAGGTGTGGGCGGTAACATTCATTCAATGAGTTGGCATGGCGTAAAAGCCTTGCAGGCATGATAGTCTGCAATCTGGTGCTTATAACTTCTGAAGAACACATTTGGGTTGGGGGTAGAATAATTTAGTTAATATGGAAGGGAAGGATTTACACATAGTGACAATGCCTACATGGAGGAGTCACGCTTTACTAGAGGTAGGAATTGAAGTTGTTAAGTGTATCGACTGCTTCACTTCAAAGCTCTATTAATCCTGGTTATTGTCTAGCGAAATCAGAAAGCTCGATTGGCGATCGTCAATTTGCGTCATTTGTAGCGTAAGGGAGATATCCGTCCCTCGATCAAAGAACGAGTGTACTGTGCAACGTTTAGCTTTCTTCTACTTTATGTCTGTGAAACATGGTCATTAATAACAGAAGATATTCTCAAGTTACTAGTATTCGATCATAGATGTCTTCAAAGGATTGATCGTATATTTTGGGACCATCAAGTTTGCGATTCTAAGTATAGAAGCAGAGGATTAGGTAGTCATAGCAAACCGACTGATATTTATTTATTTGAACACATAAATATTGGTACAAAGGGGCACCGAATAAATATGTGTCGCACAAATCTCATTTGATTTGCGTGAAGGCTGTGATACTACCCTGGTGCCCAAACCGAAACAGATGGTTTTGTTAGAGGGCCACACCCGGAGCCTTTGACCTAAAGGTCTGATCCACAAAGCAGTGGAGCATCGTGAGGAGATGCAGCTCCATGGTAGCCGATGACCAACGGTTGATTCATACGCCATTTGTTTCCTCAGGATACTGGAGCCCATGTGCACCATAGGTTTGGAATCAGGGTTTTCCAACTCCTCTAGGTGGATCCTCCGTGTCCACCAACCCGGCTAAAGAGCCGGACATTCGCTTTTCGTCCTCTCAATTTCGTAAACAACAGTAATGCCACGAGAAGGCAGTGAGTCGGGATCCCCTGGTGGAGGCTACATACGCATGGTCATAGGAGAGCATTTCGAGATGGAGAGCGGTCTCTCTCCACTCTCGGCCGTACCAGGGCATTTGGGGGCAATCCGTTAGCAGAGCATGGATATGTATTACGTACGCCAAACCACCAACTGCATCGACGCGCGATGGCTGGCGTACAGGTTTGGAAGGAGGTTAGAGGCGGCCAAACCAAGACATGGCTTCAGTCCATAATGAAACTAACTACTGGATTGAGCCATCTAGATAGGTGCGGGACACTTGGTTTGGATCCGCGTGGTTACCGTGACCAATGGTTTACAGACTCCGGGTGACATGGCTCAGAATTATCTGCAATGGCGCAGGTGTATCCACTTTTTGTCCTCCTTTACGTTGTAAGTCTCCAAATTCCTTGTCTTGTTTTTTTAATACCTAATTTGTATTTTCTCAAATCGTATCTTCGTACATGCATTCGACCCTTAATCTTCTCTCTTATCATTAATAATGTTGCTAGCTCTACTACTCTCGGATTCGCATTGACAACTGTCTGTGCTAATCGAATGTGGCAAATTGGTCTGATGTATATGAACTTTAGTGGCCCAGTTAGATCGCATGAATGATTGTTATCGAAACATACATGTTGCCAATCCTCGCATATAATCATGGACTTAAACCGCATTAGTGAGTAAGTCTAATGCGAGAATGGATTTTGAATACGTATATTTCGTACAATCGTTGATCGGAAAGTGAAGCAAGGCGAAATGACTCGCGGTAAAGGCGTGTAAGCCAACTCAATCAAGCGTGAATCGATATCTATATTTAGACAAAAATAAGTTACAAGACGTGTGATGGGTAAGATAAGGAATGCACACACGTACACTTATATAAAAACAGTCAATGTTGATAAGCAAATAATTAACATTGTCAAAATATGACTCGAGAAAAATGAATAAACTGGCCTGTCCGGAAGCCAGAATAAGCTATGTGGGCTTAACATAGCAACCAACACTATAGCGCCACATTTTACCGTAAATCGACACTTTCGGATCAATACATGGATTTTAAACGTGCATATCGTTCTAGGACTAAACTTCCCCTTGCTTTAAATATATCCAGTTTAGCTATTAAATTCTTATAACGGGAGATAAGTCAGAAAATACAACAATCATTACTTTGCGATTTGGTAATTTTTCAGAAATATTACTAGGAACTTACTTAAACAAAGCAATCAGAATTTGTGGATTTACCAGTTAAGAACAAATAAATCCTTGATATCGCTTAACTTTATATTTGAAATCGGGTGTCAGCCGTTCGCCAGACACAACTAAGCTTTTTATAAAACACAATTTCCATAATAACAAGCGTAGTTGACCCATAAATCTTTGACTATCAAATGAATAGATAAACAGTAGCTGCGTAGGTTCCCGAATAGCTGCTGTATTAAACTCGGCTAATATACGTTTTACAGTGATGAGTACTCGACCATCTAATTTTTATGCTTACCCAACTGCATATGAGCAAAATTCTCACTAGATTGATGTACCCTTTCTGACCTAGAAATAATCAACACCAATAGTGGGTACTTGAGAATCTGCGTTAACACTTAATACTACATCGGAAACTGAGTTATCACATGATTACGGAAATTCCGTAGTGGGGTTAATACGAAGCCACATGATGTACACTAATCTTTAGTCATGTCTGATCACTAGATAGAGAAATTTACAATCAAAGGCCATCTTAGTCGGGAAGCATTATAGTATCACAGCCAAAAATACTCGCTATCTGAATAGCTTTTTTATCACATGTACAATCGAAAATGTTTCAAAATCTGCACTATAAAAATATGTCTAATCCTCAACTCATTTTATTTGGTACATTGAACATCCAGAGATAACCAAGTGGAGATATGACCCACGGACAATCCTACATACGAAATTGATAAACGACTGAAATTAAGAACTCTTGCACTAGAACCTATCTACAATAGTCATACGAAGAACCTGATTGGACAAAGCAGTCGTTGGACTAACTAACTATACGTTTGTGTACAACGGGACTGACAGTCTAATTACTTGTCAACGTTTTTGAACTAAGAAACAAGGAAAATTTTGTTTACATGTTATATTTGCTTTAGAATAAACTACAAACTTAGATGTGTCATACTCTAGCAGATATGGGTAAAGCGAGCATCGTGGAAACAAGCATTACTTTACCTGCATCCAGTCATAGGGCTTACACCATATACTGTTAGAGACCAATTACGATAATCAGTTTTACAACAGATCCCTGATGGCGTTACAGATACGTTCTAACTTGTTGCTGTCCACGAATCCATCACCGTTCTAAATGTGCAAGGAAAATTACTCATATACTAAACGAAACGTACCTTTTTTGAATGTAAGAGTGGTCCACCTACTACTTGGACTTCAAACCAGCCAGTTGACTGAGGCGTTCCTTCACCAGACTAGCGTATTAAAACTTAAGTACTACCCAACTTACAATTTCAAGTTTCCCTGGGAAGCGACGCTCTAGTTGCTGTTTGAAGCTGTTGTACTATTAAATAGCAAAATAAAAGTCACAGATGTTACAAAACAACTCAGGGTTCACTTGGTTAGATATCTAAACATTGGTGCTTTTCGGAAGTGTTTTGGTAAGACTTTTACCAAAGGAAAGCTCAGATTCAAGTACACCTGTCCTACCTTTAGACCTCCCAGTGTTAAGCAAAAAATGCAAACAACCTACGACCAAAAATGATTCATATGAAATTAGTTTACGGTGAACAGACAGACTACACCAGTCATATCTTAAATTTCAGAATTCGCTCTTGTAATTAACGGTTTCCTGAATAGCCAAAACACCACCTATGTATCTCAAGTTTTGAAAACGTTTTGAGCCTAAAACTATGGATAAATCGGGATAATAGGTCAAATACTTTTAATATGACAGTAAACTTAGTGGAACATGAATCTACCACTCAGTTCATTAAAAAAAGCTTCTCATATATGGATAGTTACGAGTACCCATATTGGTCTTGAAAGGAGCTGCATTACTATACTTCGCGAAGGCAATGTCGAATTTTTATTGTTTAGTGTCACGTACCCTATTTGTAATATATTTTAGTGTTACGGGCGAGATCACGACTTGTAGACAAACCGATCAGACTTAAAGTAGGTCTCAGATTTTGACACGAGAACTATACATCTATGTGGCTAAATAGCTTTTTGACACTGTAGCTGGTGTCAGTCTGTGATGAAATCTCGAACTCTAATTCTTAATCAGTACTAACCCATGGCTCATTAATATGCGTCCATGAATTGTCAAAGAAAGCTTTGTGTTGCATGTGAATTCAACCAGTCCTATGAACACATCTTGAATGCTGTTCAACCCCAATTTAAGCTTGGTTGACCATGAGTATTACTTGCTTGAGATGTTAACAACACAACCGAAACGTTCAAACAGCAGCTTGACATACCTTCGGCTCGTACCCTCAAGCTCCACTAGAGAAAGAAAATAGTTTGTTTAAAGGATGACCTTACCAATATATGACGTGGATTTTGAGTGTCATTTTATTCGGCAGCTATGAAGTGTGGTGAACAACTCGACCAGCGGACTAGCGTTGCCGTTAAAGTAAAAACCCCCAACAATAGATGCGTATAATTTCTCAGCTCAACTAGCTTCCAACTAACTCCAACTACCCAGTTAAAGGTATAGATCCGACCAATCAATTCGCCAATATTATTAAACCTGTGGTCGTCCCTGCCCTATGCCAATGCGAATTTACGAATTTACCTCTCTTTATTACGCGCGCTATTTAAAAAGGACAGTGGTATTTTTCCTCGTTGAGTAAATTCTATTGTTTTGATCGTTATTAACGTATCAAGACTACTGTTTTTATACTTTGATTGAATTTCTTTCAGTTAAAGTATCCTATTAGAGTATCATTTTTGGTATCCTAAATAGTTTTATCGTCGGTACTCCAGAGTACCTTTGTTTTTCTATTGTGTCTGTTAGTACTTTAGTCCTAACTATTTATAGTTTTTTTCTACTTATAGTCAACACTCACTTTCGCATCCTAAAATGACTGGAAGATGCAACAAAAGCATTTGCCACCGCCCAGGATGTCGATATCCTGTTGATAGCGGCATGCAGTGCAATGAGTGCAAAGGTTGGTACCACGAAGTTTGCACAAATCTAACACCTGCAGCTTTCAAGCGGTTCAGTAAAAATGGGTGCGTATGGCTATGTCAACAGTGCTGTTTGGATGCAAATAGCCTGTTAACCGAGGCCATCTCAATAGTAAATGCCGCAAAAAAGTGTCTCGGCAAGCGCGGTCGGGATACATCAGTCAGAACTCAATCTGTCGACACTCAGATTGACACAAGGCAGGCCCAAGTGAGTCCAAAAAATGCCGACCCACACTCTACAAAGGAGGAAGAACATCCTCCAAAGAGGTCTGTCACAACCAGAAACTCGCGCAAAAAAGTCTCTTCTGTCCCTCGTATCAAAAATGGTACCCAGAAGGGAACTTCCGGAAACCGAAACCGCAAGGATCGATCGGTTTCCAGCGCGAAAGATGACCCAATCTCCCAAGTCATCCTGAACTTTCCGGAATCCCACAGTACGCCTGATGCGACTGTGGTTACCACTCCAAAGAACGTTGGCGATTGGGTACGGGTCGTAAGAAAAAAACGCCAAAATGACGTAAAAGGAAATCATACCCCTACCAAAAGGGTCAACAAGCCGAGGTCTGATCACAGCGACAGATCAGTCATTCTCCATAGAGTCAAGGAGAGTGACAGCTTAGAACCGAAAGCTCGTTTTGAGCATGACATTGTGTTGATAAAACAACTACTCAACCAAGTTATGCCCAAAAACATCCCCGGAGTCACCTTGCTAAAGGTGTATAGACTAGGAAATCTAGCACATCTGAAACCAAATCAGTCTAGACTACTCAAAGTCGTTTTCAAATCCCCGAACGAACGCGACTTAATCTTAGAAAATGGACATAAATTAAAGGGTTCAGGAGTTTTTCTCCGTAAGGACTTACCGTTGGCGGACCGTGTAAAAAGACGGGAAGCCGAAAAGGAACTACAGCTCAGATTAGACGCTGGCGAAAAAGACCTGAAAATTGTAAATTTTCGGGTTGTGAGGCTTCGACAGAGGATGATGCCGAAGCCACTCTGGGTGAAGCACGAGGCCACCTAAATAGGCTTCGGATCTGTTATACCAACGCCCGGAGCTTACTAAATAAGCTACCGGAACTAGGTGTACAGATTGTCTCAACTAGGCCAGACATAATCGCAGTCACAGAAACATGGCTGACGCCGTCTATAGATAGTAGGGAACTTGATTTCGAGGGTTTTACATTAGTAAGGGCCGATAGAACACAAACGCGTAAAGGAGGGGGAATAGCTCTATTCATTAGGAATGCTATTTCATTCACCATTATCGACAGTGTATCCCATGAGAGTGGGACGTATGAATTAGTTTGCTGCCGCCTGAAATGCAGGGGACAATAGTTGCTACTTAGTTTGATCTATCGCAGTCCAAGCTGTGAGGTAAACAAGGTCCTGCTAAGCAGTCTCAACACTTTATCACGAAGTGATCGATGTCTAATCCTAGGGGACTTCAATGCACCCATGGTGGACTGGGGAAATCTGCGAACTGAATCGTCAGCAAATTCCTTCGAACAGGAACTAGTTGATGCGGTAATCACATGTGCCCTAGTGCAACACGTGAAGGAAGCAACGAGGTACGACCCGGGTTCTGCATCATCCTTACTAGATCTTATATTGACTCACTATGAGGATGATGTTGCAAACCTGGATTACATGCCACCCCTAGGTAAAAGTGATCATGCAGTTTTAAGCTTTGACTTCCATATAACTGTTAATCACAAGCACGCGTCAGCTCAATCCAGACCTAACGTCTGGAAAGCAAACATACCAGACATCATGAAATCAGCATCATCAGTAGATTGGAAAACAGACCCAGATTCCTCAATTGAAACGACTTGGGACGCATTTCGAAATTTATAATTAAAAGTTACCGCACCCCACATCCCTTGGACTACACCTAGGGGGCCGAGAAACTCCCCACCATGGTTCGGTAGGGAGGTTCGCATCCTTCTCCGTAAGAGAAAAAAAAAGTGGGGTAGATTTAGGTTACCGGGGACTGGCGAGAAAAAATCTCAGTATTAAGAGGCTCAGAATACCTGTGCCTCAACCCTCCGTAAGTCTAGAAAGTTGTACGAAGAGAAAATTGCTAAGGAACCCATAAAATGTCCTAAACGCTTGTATTCCTATATAAACCAAAGGACAAAAGGATGAAATGTTCCTTGACTATGGGAAGACAGTACTGCTTCATCATTAGTGGAGGACGACTTTGGTAAACCTCAAGTATTCTCAAACTACTCCAGCAATGTATATACCATAGAAACACCCTTCCCACCAGTCCTTGAAAATCCCCACACACAAACACTGGACAGCGTGACCATTAAAGAACTCGATGTCTTTGGTCTGCTAAATAAGCTTGACATAGGCAAATCCACTGGACCCGATGAACTGCATCCTAGGTTACTGAAGGAATCAGCTAACTTTGTTGCGAACCCTTTAAGTATATGTTTTACTCTATCCGTAACCCAGGGTCGTTTACCAAAAGATTGGAAGAACGCTATAGTAAGTCCTGTCTTTAAAACAGGTACGAAACATAAACCTGAGAATTACTGCCCCCTTAGCCTAACTAGTGTGGTTGTTAAAATCTTAGAAAAGGTTATTCGGAAGCAGCTGTTTAAGTACCTCGATGAAAACCGGAGCCTTTCGGAGAAGCAGCATGGTTGTAGAATAGGTTATTCTTGTCTCAATAACTTATAATCGCTCGTGAAAGTTGGTGCGCTCTTAAGGACCAAAAACTACCTGTAGACGTAGCCTACATCGATTTCAGCAAACCTTTCGACAAATTTTCGGACAAGCGGCTGTTATATAAGCTAAGAAATGTCGGGATTGGAGGCAATCTATTGATGTGGATAAAAGACTTCCTGGTTGGGCGTCAACAAAGAGTAAGGGTGAACTCCAAGTTGTCTAGCTGGGAAACTGTGCTTAGTTGAGTCCCCCAGGGTACAGCTTTGGGGCCAGTGTTATTCCTCCTGTACGCAAATGATCTCCCTCGTCTACTATCGTCATCGGTCTTACTCTATGCTGATGATGTCAAGATATGGAGAGCGATACAAGGCAAGGGCGATAGCTTATAACCCCAAAATGACCTGGAGAGATTATCTGAATGGTCCCAAACCTGGCAATTGCCGATAAACACTTCCAAGTGTATTGTGATGCATATTGGCCACCAGGGTACAGATACATACACGATGAATAACACTGAGTTACCTATTGTTCAGGCACACAATGACTTAGGCGTCATCGTTAGTCAAGACTTAAAGACTACTGCACACTGTGGTGCAATAGCCGCCAAAGGTTTTAGGACTTTATGGTCCATACGCAGGGCTTTTAGGTATCTTGACGCTAAAACGTTTCTGACTTTGTATACAGTGTTCGTACGCCCTAAACTTGAGTACTGCATACAAGCAGCTAGCCCCTGTCTAAAAAAAGACAGTGAACTCTTGGAAAGGGTTCAGAGAACAGCAACTAGGCTGATTCTCGGAATAGCGAAGCTCCCGTATGGTACTAGACTGACCAAGCTAAACCTATTCCCGCTGTCATATAGAAGAATCAGAGGCGACTTGATTACAGTTTTCAAATTGCTTAATGACAAATTTGCACCTGATATGCCCTCATTTTTCTTGTCTTCCAAAACAGAAAATCTACGAGGACACTCCAAAAAAGTTCACAAGCCCCGAACGAATTACTTGTCAGCTGACTACCGACTTTCCCATCGAATAATCAACGAGTGGAATTCATTACCTCAGCACGTGGTTGAGGCTCCATCCGTCGACTCCTTCAAAAGAAAGTTGGATCAGCTGAGAGACCATCATTGCCAGTACTAACACAGGCCATCAAGCCTCCTGTCCTTTCCAAACTGAAACTGAAACTGAAACTTTCGATTTGGTTTTCTTGGTGCAGTCGTGATTCAATCCTCAAACTTTTGCTGTGGAAACGTAATGATCTGTTTGTTCTTCAGAGGTTCTTGATCAGAGAAAAACTTTATCTACGTTGTTTTACTTTCGAATATGAGAAGTTAAAACGCAAGTTGATAATGCCTGAAGAAATTAAAGAGTAGCAGTGTGTAGCGGCAAATTAATCCCCAAAAACAGTAGCTACGTAAGTCTTAAACATTTGATGCCGACCGCACTAATTTTACTGGGCTCACCTAGCTGAAGGCGCTCGATCTCACATCCGCACCACATCACGAGTGGGTACGCCGTGCTTCACTTCTCCGGAAACAGCTTAAATTAGTCACTTCACAATATATCAATAATTTGCCAAGATAGGCATAACAAACCTATTTTGTAAATAGATTTTGGTATTATCTGCATTTATTTTGTCAATTTTCACAGTCTGTATATTTACCACAAAATGATTGTACATGTTGTTTGAGTGTATGACCCTGAACACACTTTTCCGTTCTTTACTGTTCATTGCATGGCACTCATTGTTGACCGCTTGTAAATACACCAATATTCACACGTCTCTTGTTCTCCGTTTCTTGTGATTACGATAGCTAAACTCTGAAACATCTATTATTTATATTTATAGACTGCGGAGACATTTCCATTATATTCTGCTGTAGCGGTAAATAAATCCCCAAAACCAATAGCTCTGTAAGTGTTCCACATTGGATACTGACCAGCTTCAAAAAAGAAATCACTGATCTTCAGCACGAGTTATCCTCAACAACCCTTAAACTGCGCATTGAAAAGATGAGAACCGGTAAGGAAACCTTATTATGTGACGCATCTAAAAGTAGGGGTCGCCCAATCGTGCCGAAAGGTTACCGACGCAACATCCCCAATACGCTGCACAATCTTTTCATCCAGGTGTTCGTGCATCCATCCAGCTTATAGCAGAACGGTTTTGCTGGACTGCTACGAATAAAGACGTGAGTGCGCGGACACGCTTCTGTGTAAGCTACCAGAAGTCCAAGATGAATAGACACAAAAAATGTCCCTTAGGTTCGCTTAAAACTCCTGATGCTCGTCTCAACCATGTCCATCTGGATTTGGTAAGACCTTTACCAGATTCAAATGGATACTCCTACATTTTAACCTGCATATACCGTTTCACTTGATGGTCAGAAGCAGTACCGATTAAGGACATTACTGCTGAAACAGTGGCCCGCTTTCGTTGAACGATGAGTAGCGAATTTTGACTGCCCTTCAACCATCACTACAGACCTCGGACGCCAGTTCGAATCTAGATATTTCCGTTGTCTGACCTCACTATTAGGAATCACCCGCTCTCGAACGACCGTCTACCACCCACAAGCGGACAGGTTGGTAGAACGCTTTCACCGACAACTAAAAGTTTCGCTATCAGCTGCAAACGTCTCACAGTAGACCGACGCTCTTCCACTTGTCTAACTTGTTATCCGCAATGCAGTGGAGGCAGACATCGCATACACTGCAGCTTAACTCGTTTACGGGACGACACACCGACTTCCAAGAGAATTCGTGGACCCTTCGTCTTCTTCATTGAACATGGATCTAAACTCCTACACGAGCAGGCTTACAAACGCAATGCATCCAGTTAAACCTGCTCACACTCGACCTCAATTGACTGATGTTTTCGTTCGACCTGACTTACGATATAATACACATGTCTTCGTACATCGAGACTCACATCGACGACCTCTCGAATCAGCACACGAAGGACCCTTCAAAGTTCTTTAGCGTGAACTTAGGTACTACATAGTCAATGAGAAAGGAAATAATGATAGCATCAGCATCGACTGAATCAAAGCAGCGTATTTAGAAGGAACTTCTATTTACGTTGATTTTCTTTCGGTACAATCGAACGACACGGCTCCTACACTTGTAATACCTCATCCGACAGCCAATATGCACGTTGATACTTCAGTAGTATCTGAAAATAAACTGAGAACAATTCATTCTGGATGAACAATAAGATTTCCGGAACATTTAAACAGCCATGTACGTTAGACGCCAGTTAACATTTTGCCTTATCTCGATTTCGCTTTGTATTATATATAATAAAAGAAATTTAATATGCTTATACTGATATATTTATCCCAAAAAATAAACAAAAATTTCGTGTTTTACTAATATGCGTATATTTGATTTTAAAAAAAGCCGAAAAACAAAAACAGGTCTCTAAAAATCGCTTTTACTTTGTCGCAAGTGTATTAGTTTATTTACCTTTTCTTCGCTCGCTTTGTGTCTTTACGAGCGTACGAGTGCATTTCGACATGCACTTACATTTTCTATCTTCCTTTTCCGGGATGGCTGGAAAAGACGATAAAAAGAACGATGAAGTTTACGAGGGACCGAAATTTTTATTGTACTTTGTTTCCCGATTACTATGTTGTACTTCATGGTCCCTCATAGTAAGGAAAAACGACCAGACGCTGCTTAACATAGCAAGTTATCAGAAGAGGGTTTACCGACGACAAAATCGTTGAGTTTGAACTTCTGGCTGGCCACGTTGTAGGGTCATCACTACCTTACTAGGGGGTAGTAATCTGTAGCAGTAAATAAATCCCGGAAATCAGTAGCTCTGTAAGTGTCCGACATTGGATATTGACCACATTAATTTTAGTGGACTCATCTAGCTGGAAGCGTTCTGTCATCATCCGCACCAGATCACGAGTTGGAACGGCGTGCTCAACGCTTCCTACGACCACTAACCAGTTTAGATCAGTCACTTCTCTTTATATTGATAATCTAACAAATATATCTTTCAACCTCTTCGCTCCTGACTTTTGATTAGACAGAGTGGTCCCGATTCAATCGTAGAAGGTGTTACTGGCCAAGTGTTGTCAAACTAATATACCTATGTGTCTTCACTATCAAAAGCTACTGACTTCTCATCTTTCAAGTAAACTAAACTGTCTTAACCATTTTGGTTTTGTAGGATGTAGTTTCCTGACTAATAGAGATACCTTTCCCTTTGTGACGATTAGGATTTATCAAATATCTGCACCAAATGGAAAAAGTTTCGTCCAGCATTTCTTCTACATGCGACTGACTGTTACGTTATTGTAAGAACGTCGTTGACCATTATTGTCTTTTGAACAATTAGGTTCTGCCATTTTTTCTATAAATATTAATTTTCTCACAAACAAACCAGCAGATCTGTCAAGACGACACATACCATATTCTAATAGTTCACTTACTACACCTGTAGCCTTCGTGATATGTACGCTACTATAAGCGACATGTTGGCTAGATTTTGCCAGCCAAACGGCTTAACGATTGGTTTGGTTTAAGTTCTATCAACATTAAAAAGCCAGTTCATTGCCATTATCATCCATAGCCGTATCTGTGAAATCCAGGTCTGCAAATGTTTTTTGGAAATCTACGATTTAGAATAGACTTAGACGAGATAACAGACAACTTTATTTTGACGACGTAAGCGACCTAGTACGAGTTACATAGGAGGGACCCTCAGAAAATATGTTAGTACGAGCCGAAATAATACATGTTAAAATACTTGTTTCAACAGGTGCAAACGCCAGTTGCAACAACTCTTGGTGAAATCCACTTATCACAGTAGGAAAATATATTCCTATCACTCGACGAACAACGTCCATGGAAAGTAACAGGCCAATAGCATCAACAAAGCAGTTTTATTTGCAATAACTGTCTTTTAACAAACTCTACCACAGAGATAGAATCTAATTCTTGACTGTTGTTCTTTGAAAGCACGGCGATTTGATACTCGAGTGAGCCAAATGAAAATGCTGCCATATTCTACGGTTTATCTTTGGTCCATCTGTCAATACTTTTCATAGTTTTAAGTAGTATGTGTAACCGTAGCACAGCCCTTCCCATTACTCCATCTAACCGAATACACTAACCTCATTTCCACAGATAATCTAGCACCTCAAATGATACTGAAGCCAAAGGAATAGATGTTAATTTAATTTCACCGTTTTCTTCACCATTTCTAAGTTTTGCAAACAACTTACTGGGTAGAGCTGAGCTACACTGACGGGCCTGGGTGACTTTGAGAAAGACCTTGAAACTACCCAACAAATAACAGGCAGTCAGAATCCAGACATTGTAAGTGAATTTCATATGGTGAAAATAGTGGTGAGTTCGTAAAAACTGTGTCGGAATGCTTACACCATAACCTTGCTGACTTAAACCTAACAGTTTTAACCTTAAAACTTCTAGTCCCAACAGTCCAAAAAAGAACACTTTATTATTATTCACAAACACCTTATGAGTACATAAGTGCTGTGAAGAAACCGTTCCGGGTTTCTTCAAAAATGCAATAATACACAATTTTCAATAATGTTAGCATTACATATGCCATATTTGAAAAAAGAAGGAAAAGGAAAATAAAATATTAACAATAGAACAGTAATGATAATAATAATAATAAATCAGGTTCTGCGTAATTGGCAAGAATTTTGAATTGATTTTGAAGGAGGAAAGGAAGAAACTAAGGAAATAGAAATAAAGGAGTCGCGGAGCACGTAAATATCTTAACGCAGAACAAGAATAAACAACTATGTATGCATAGCAAAAACGAGTAATAAAAATAAAATAAAACGGAATAAATTAATGAGTAAATAACTTATTATTGTGGTAAGATATGACGTTAGAATAAGTGTTTGTGCGTGCAGTCATAGTTTTGGGTGATGCTATGAAAGTCTTAATTAAGTGCAAGAGATAATCAATATGTATGAGGTGTATATACATAGTGAAGATAAAACGAGTCTGATAAGTTGAATTCAGCGTAACACAAGTTATTGTCTTGATCCAAAGTTTCGTAATCTTAAGAATAATATTTATTTGGAAGGAAAAAAAAGAGAGAAAAGAAATGAACACATAGTGAAAGGATCCAACCATGATAGTAATAGTGTAGTGGTTATAGACTTTTGAGATGAACGAATAATTTTAAAATAATAATAATAACAACAATAATAAACCCTTACGGATAAATACGTGTAGATTTATGTAACAGTATACAGAGTGAAACCGGGTATTGGTACAAACATTAGTGCAATAATAATAACAATAATGATTTAGAATGATGCTATGATAGTCACAATTAATTGCAAAAGACAATCTAAATATAAATTTCTGTATGTTATATATATGTTGTGGAGATTATAAAAAACATCTGAGAATTTATTTGTTTAGGTGTAACATAGGGTTCTTTGTTTTTAATTGTAGACTTTGGATGTTTAGGAATAAAATATGTTTAGAAGGACAAGAAGAGATGAAGAGAATATCTAATGTGTCGAGAGACCAAGAATGACAATAACAGTAATAATTATAAATACGAATATAAGCAGACTTCATATATTAAGATGAATAAAAGCGAAATAGGATAGGCATGAAAAGTTTCAAAGGTTTCACTTTGCTTTTCAGTCAGTTAGATAGATGACGGACCTGTTTTGTATATATCATTGTTAAGCACATTGATATTCAGTAGGTGACACAATCCACTTTCGGAAAGAAAATCATCAAGAAGACTTCGGAACCGGGTTATAGTTTCACTGCATCGGAGGTTCATTGGCAGTCTATTCCACATGGTTGAGTAGCGAATAACAAAAGAAATTTGGCGTAAATTTGTGTGGGTTTTTGGATTCGCTAGAATATTTTCCTTATTTCGTAGATTGTGGGACGGTATCATAGAGTATGGAGGGGTAGATAGCGAAGAGTAAGAAATACCGTTAAGAAGCCGGTAGAGAAAGATAAGGTTTAATTTGATACGCCTGATCCAGAGAGGTTCTAGTTTGAGTTGTTGACATCTTTGGTGATAGTCTTTGTTGTCAGAATACCTCAAAACAGCTTTGGTGAATCTTCTTTGAACACCTTCAATTTTAATTAGGTCATTATGCTTGCAATTACTGTAAACTAAAATACCATATTCAAGAATTGGTAAGATACATTTTCTGTATAATAATAATCTCGATTCGGTATTATTGAAATTAATCATTATGAATCCGATGAGCTTTCTAGCTTTGGATACTTGAGATGCAATGTGTTCAGAAAAGTTCAAACTTAGATTCAAATTAGATTGACAATGTTTTAAGATATTTACTGAGTGGATAAATGATAGAGAAACATAGTGTAATCATCCGTAATAGATGACGATAACGAGAAAACAACACGATATAATGATAATTACCACCCAATTTATCGACCGGGTTCGCGTTAATAGTTTCATAGGCTTTATCGATCATATTACGTGTATGTCAAGTCATGACAATGCATCATGACGATATCCTGAAACCATTGTGCTTAACAAGTTATAGTGTTGACTGAGGATTAGCCAGTGGAAAATAAGAGTTGTTGCTTTGGCTGCCTGAAAGTTTAGTTGATATACTGGTACAGTTTGAAAGTACTTTAATTTAGTGAGTTGATTATCTGAATTATGCTCGTCTTTTCGAGCAACTAATACGACATTATAAGCAAAGATGGATAGTGGCTAGTAGTGGAATCCAGGACGCGCGTTTCGTCCTATTTGGGACTCGTCAGCTGAATGTACCTGCATCTCAGAGTTGATTTTCACCCTGGATCTCGAAACCAGTACGTTTCGCTTCAAACGCCATTACGTTATCCACTCAGCTACTGAGTCCTGATAGCCACTGCCAGCCACTATCCATCTCGGCTTATAATGCTTGTGAATTTAGACTATATCGAGGCCATACACACAGTATGCACAATTGCCAATAAGAGACTGATCAGTGTCAGTCCTAAGCATTAATGGGAAGATTCAAACAAACGATACCAAGTGAATTCGACTAATATGGTAGACCAAGTCATAATCCCGAATACTTATAGCAATGGCGACCCTGATTGGTTTCGATAATGTAATAAGAAGACGAAGATTATCAGAACTATGTGATATATTAGCGCAATACATTTCGAACAATTTGATCACACATATACTTGTTAAGAACATTTATATGTAAAAATAAAAGGTCAACTAGACTGGAAATAGGGGTAAGAATAGACAAGGATAATAATGATAAAAATAATGTGAAAACATTTTGACACCTAATCACTCTGGACAATAAGCATATATTACCAGGGTAGGTTTAAGGTGAGAACAAACTGTTTTTGAATACACAAAGGGTGTTTGAATTTTCGTATGGCTAAGGCTTCAATAAACCTCAGTATATGCCCTTTTACACTTTTAAACAACACAACAAAAGCCGAGTTAAGATCAATCTTATGACCTGCTTCGATAATATGTTTGACAATAGAGGATGATGAATGTTCATCCTCTACTCTTATTGGGTCATTCGACTCCATTTGTTTTTGCAACCATTTTGGCACATGTTCACCCACCCTAATTTTCAGATCACGATTGCTCCTCCCTATGTATGTGGTCATATTTGCTGGATCTTGATGTTCAAACAAGCTCATTTCGCTGAAGACAGAACAGTATATTCAATATGAATAAACTATATAAGTTACATAGGAATGAACACGCCTGCAGGGCTGAGCCATGTCATCCGATTTATTGAATTAATTTCTCCTGCTTTTCTCCAATGTTGGGTTTTTCCCGCTTAAAATGTTGAATAACTATTTTACCAGTTGTCTGATGTTCAGCTTTCACGATTGTGTGGTTTGGGTCCGATGCCCTTACAACTCTTCCTCTGTCTCATCAGTGACGCGTGCTCACTCTTTCAGCAATGTAGTCCATTCCTTTTTGCTGATGTGGTTTATACATTCTCGTCTCTCACCAAAGAAAGCTTGATTTCAGTGATGATCTAAGAGAATATCAACCAGTCGTGCGAACAAACTGACACAGAATCTGTCACTGAATGTCGATAAATGTAGATTTATTTACATTGGCCGCAGTTCTTACCTAAATCTGGTTGAACAAAAACACGTTCTGAGCCCCTTTGACGCTGTTCATGACGTGGCTTCAGGGTTTAGGAACAATGTTGATATTCTCCTGCACAATGCATCTCAAGTACCAAAGGCAAGAAACGTCATTGGACTTGATAAACTTGTCGTCAATATTTAAGAGGACATGAGAAATCAAGTGTTTTTGCACTGGACTTATATTAGTGGTGCTGATACGAAACAATTTCACAGTTTGAGTAAATGCAACAATATCGTTTTTAGCCTCCAAGGGACTCGCTCAATCGATGATTCCCTCAAATGATCATGTCGCCATACTTTCAATCGAATTGCACAGGTTTTAAATCGTTAAGTATATGACCAGTCTACACGCTTACTGAAATAAACTTTCCGCTAACAAACGCGAAGAAACATACTTTTTAGGATTACTTCAGTAGTCTTACGATGTCTCCGCGTCGTTCATGCCTGCAAAGAGCATAAAAAAAGTTTGACATTGCACAACACAATTAATACGATTAGGTAGATCAATGGAACACTAAAAATAAAGTTGTTTTTATTTGTTACTTACCCAACTTTAATGGTATGGCAAGCCGAGTTAATACACATAAACTCTGGAAACACGTGGTAGATGTATATTTGCTGTTTGCGTCTGAAGCAAATCATGGATACATTATTATTTGCTTAGAGCACGTTTAATTTCTTGTTGGTTTGGATGCGTTCTGAAATCCTATTGATATGTTTCATGTTCAAACTCAATTAATAAGAATGTGACTATAAAAACCTGGATACAACTGTGAAAGTATCTTAGCGGTACCCTCCTTGGTAAGCGTCTTGTAAAACTTTCAAGAAACCAGATGTCGAATGCTACGTGTCGCTGTATAATCCAACATAAACGGTCTTAAATATTGTCGTTCACTTGACGACAAATGTCGTCTGGAAGGATTTACAGGAATATATCCTTCTGTGCAAGGGTAGTTGTACACGGTTTTAATTGAGGTGATCTTTAGCTCACCATTTACTGCAGGAATCAAAAATCCTGATTGGACCTGGGAATGTTTAGTTCGGAAGGATAAATTCATTTGAAATAAAGCATATATAAATGATTGATGTCGTCGTCCTTGTCTAGTGGAGATACGACTAGTATACTGATTTTACAACCTGCTACCAATAGCACCTTCTATATTCGAAACTTTCCCGACCAATGGAAATCAGAAGTCAGACGAGAAGAGGTAGGAAAGATATATTTGATACGTTATCACTATATCGCGAAGCGTTTATTCTAGGCTGGCTAGTGAACGTAGGAGCAGTGTCCCACGCTGAGTCGAAACGTGTTCTGGTGCGGATGCATGACCGAAAGCCTTCAGTTAAACAAGTCCACTTAAACGACGTGGTCAGCATCCAATATCGAACACTTAATGAGCTATTGATTTTGGGGAATTATTTACAGCAACAGATCACTCCCCCCCCTAGTGAGGTAGTGATGCCTATAAGACGTGACCAGCCAGAAGTTTAAACCCAACGAGTTTGTCGTTGGTAAACACTCTTCTGATAGCTTGCTTCGTTTAGCAGCATCTGGTTGTCTCTCCTTACACTAGGGGACCATAATGTACAACATAGCAATAAAGAAATAAAGTACAATGAAAATTTCGGTTCCTTGTGAAACTTCGTCGTTCTTTTCCAGCCGTCCTGGAAAAGAAAAAAATAGAACGTGTGAGTGCATGTCGAAAATACACTCGTACTTGCGTAAAGACACAAGATGAGCTAAAAAAACTAATACACTTGCGACAGCGTAAAAGCGATTGTAAAAAATAGGTTTTTTTGGTCTTTCTTTAAAAAAATATATACGCTCATAAGTAAAAAATTGTTTTTCTTTGAAATAAATGTATAAAAAACGAGCATATTAAAAAATTCTCTTTTCTGTAATAAGTAATGCAAAGGGGAACCGGATATAAAGTTTGTGTCCTACGTGCAATAGTCGTTTAGATGTTCTGGAAATCTTACTCTTCTTCCGGAACGCGTTGTTTTAGGTTTATTTTCCGATGTTGACGAAGTATCAAGGTGTGTGTCGGCTGTCGTATGGGGTACTACAAGTGTAGGAGCCTAATCGTTCGAATGTACCGAAGGAAATTCGACGTAGCTAGGGTTTCCTTCTAAGTACTTTGGTTTGAGGCGATCGATACTGATGCTATCGTTCGTGCCGTTCTTATCGACTACATAGTACTTGGGTTCACGTTGAAGAACTTTGAAGGGTCCTTCGTATGCTGATTCGAGAGGTCGTCGATGTGAGTCCCGACGAACGAAAACGTGTGTACTTTGTCGTAATTCAGGTCGAACGAAAACATCAGTTGATTGAGGTCTACGCATGTTAAGAGATATGAGTATCCGTTTAAATCGGGTAAGGGTCCTACCAAATCTAGATGAACGTGGTTGAAACGAGCGTCAGGGGTTTTGAAAGAGCCTAAGGGACATTTGTTGTGTCTTATGACCTTAGATTTCTGGCAGCATACACAGGAGCATGCCTACTCCCTCACGTCTTTATTCATGCCATGCCAGCTAAACCGTTCGGCTATAAGCTTGATTGTTGCACGAACACCTGGATGAGAAAGATTGTGCAACGTATTGAAGACGTTGCGTCGATAATGTTTTAGAACGATTGAACGATCCCTACCTGTAGATGTGTCACAAAGTAAGGTTTCCTTACCTGTTCCCATCTACCTAATACGTAGTTTAAGAGTTGTCGAGGATAACTCGTGCTGAAGATCAATGTCTTCTTTTTGAAGCTGAGCGAGTTTAAGAAGGTCGATTCTTTGGAAACTGTTCAAGGAACTTATACGAGACAAAGCGTCTGCGACTACATTGTTTGCTCCAGAAATGTGTTGTATGTCTGAAGTAAACTGAGAAATGTAGTCGAGTTGTCGAGACTCTCGCGGTGAGTACTTGTCTGAAGATGAACTTAAAGAGAAGGTAAGAGGTTTGTGATCGGTAAAAAGCGTGAATTCTCTTCCTTCGATGGAATGTTGGAAATGCCGTACAGCACAGTACATAGCTAGGAGTTCCCTACCGAACGTGCTGTACCTAGATTCCGCGTCTAGCAACCGTCTCGAGGAAAATCCTAAAGGTTGCCAAAAGTGGTTAACCCATTGTTGTAAGACTCCTCCGACTGCTGAGTCGGATGCGTCTACGGTGATACTAATGGGCGCTTGAGTGTCCTGATGAGCAAGCAGGGTTGCCTGAGCGATATGTTCCTTAACTGTGGAGAATGCTTTTCGAGCAGTGTCGTCTAAACTAATTGATTTTGCATTTCCACGAAGTTGGTCAGTTAACGGTTTCATAAGAGATGCGCATTTAGGTATGAACCGTCTGTAGAAACTCACAAGGCCGTTGAAAGTTCGCAACTGCTTAATCGTGGTCGGTTCTGGGTAATCCAGAATGGCCGCCACTTTGCTTCTAAGGGGTCGGATGCCTTGAGCATCAATGGTGTGTCCTAAGAAGTCTAAAGATTTTGTTACGATTTGGCATTTCTGAATGTTTACAGTAATGCCATGCCTTTGGAGTCGATCGAAAACAATGTCCAGATGCTGGAGGTGCGATTATCTGTCCGGACTTGCTATGAGACAGTCATCAACATACGCATGTACGAAGTTGAGACCTCGGAAGACGTCGTTTATAAATCTTTGAAAGGTTTGAGCCACATTTCTTAGGCCGAAAGGCATTCGTAGGAATTCGTAGAGGCCGAGAGGAGTTATAATGGCGATTTTAGGAATGTCGTCGGTTGCCATAGGTATTTGGTTGTAAGCCTTATCTAAGTCGATTTTCGAAAAGACAGATGTACCTTTCAAGGTAGCTGTCAAATCGTGAATGTGAGGCAACGGGTAACGATCGGGAATGGTTTGAGCATCCAGACGCCGATAATCACCAGTTGGACGCCAATCATTGCTGTCCTTTTTAGGGACCATGTGCAATGGAGATGACCATGGACTATTTGATGGTCGAATTATCCTTAAGGCTATCATATAGTCGAATTATCCTTAAGGCTATCATATGGTCGAATTCGTTTTTGGCTAACCTAAGCTTTGCGGGAGCCAGTCGGCGGGCTTTTGAGAATACAGGTGGTCCTGTAGTCGAGATGTGATGTATAACATTGCTGGTTACACACGGCAATTTCGGTTGCAGTTGATATGTCCCGGAGTATTTGTCGAGTAATGATTGATATTGGGGGTCTATGGCGTGCTTAATTGTGACTGGGGATAATCTGCAACCAGAAAAAGGAGTTACGCAAACAGATAGCTTAGCGTTTCCGTCTATTAACCCTCGTTTGCGTGTGTCGATGAGTAGATTATGGTATTGTAACAGATCTATACCAATGATTGGCACAGAGACAACTGCAACCACGAAAATCCAGTTAATGGGTTTGCGTAAACCAACGTTAAGGTAGACGTACCTTTTACCGTATGTAGCGATCGGCTTTCCGTTTGCCGCCTGTAAACTTAAAACAGACTCGCGAAGTCTGTCGTTGGGATTTGCTGGAAGAACGCTAACTTCTGCGCCGGTGTCGACGAGGTAGCGAACTTTCGTGGTCACATCCGTGACGTATAACAGACGGCTATGTTCGCCGGCTACGGTTGCCGTTAACGCGTGCCGGCTGGGAAGTTTCCCGAGTACTTTTTCGTGTCGGTGGATTTGGAGTTCGGATAATTGCAGGGTTTCCCGCAATTTCTGGAAGACTTACTTATCGCCTACGTAAAACACTTCTTCGCGCGTTTCTTGACCGACTACGGTTATTACGAAATCCAAGGTATCGGGTGAGTGTATGACATAATTCGTTAATGTCGTTCTGGGTCGTTTGAAGCTTTTCTTTGACTGAAAAGACCTCAGCGCTAGTAGACTTCGTAATTTCTAGAATTTGGTCGGCAGATGTGGCTAGTTCGTCTACGGCGTTGTTTTGGAACGAGACGAGAACTGCCTGCACCTGTTTTGGGAGTTTGGATAAGAAAAGTTCTTTTAATAGGCCATCATCGAACGTTCGTTGACCTATTACTTCTCCCATCATTACCAACATGTCCGTCGCGGAACCATGTTGCAGGTCGATATTGTTAAGTAGCTGATCTAACCGTTGTCGATCGGTTAGATCTCCGCGTTTCAGAATCGATCGGTTTAACGTTTCGTAAGGTTCCGAAACATCACTAGTAAACATACTAGGTGTTACGTACCTGTTAAATTCTCACAGTAACACCTTAACTACCGCGAGGAATCGTGTGCGCGAGTCCGTGGTTCCGTGCCTGCAAAAATCAGCTTCTGCATAGCAGAACCAGGACTCGATATTGTCAGGCCAGAAAGAAGTTAATTGAATCGATGACGGGGGAGTAGTCCTTAACTTAAATACTTTAGGTGACTGTTCCGTCATAGTAATATAAAGAACGAAAAATGTCTAATTAAAATATACCCGGAAAAACTCGAGAAAAAAAAGTATATCACAATATATAAAAATCAAATAAAGGATAACAATGAATAATAATATTCCAAAAAGGAACAGACTCACAGTTTATTGGCGTGGTGTACCAGATCACTTCGAGATCACCACTGAATATACGACTAGTATACTGATTTTACAACCTGCTACCAATAGCACCTTCTATATTCGAAACTTTCCCGACCAATGGAAATCAGAAGTCAGACGAGAAGAGGTAGGAAAGATATATTTGATACGTTATCACTATATCGCGAAGCGTTTATTCTAGGCTGGCTAGTGAACGTAGGAGCAGTGTCCCACGCTGAGTCGAAACGTGTTCTGGTGCGGATGCATGACCGAAAGCCTTCAGTTAAACAAGTCCACTTAAACGACGTGGTCAGCATCCAATATCGAACACTTAATGAGCTATTGATTTTGGGGAATTATTTACAGCTACACTAGGATATGCTGGTGATTTGGAAGGTGCATGCTCTTCGGAATAATGCTGATTACTATCATCATGTACATCTTAAAGGCAAACATCTGATTCCGGTGTGCCGCACTTAAGTCAATAAATACAAATATATCTGAAGGAAAAAATGCTTTACAGTTGGGTAGTTTCTGTTCTTTTTATATACTTATGTGACATATTTAGTGGGTGTATTCGATATAATAAATTATCAGTCGCAAAAGTCCTATTGAGTTATGTACTTCTTTCTGAAAGGTTTCAAAATTGTCACAACAAGTAATTGTCTCTGTAGCGTAGTATCATTTAGGATCCGTTCTATATCATGGATCATTACGATGACATTAATTTCTCTACTTGAAGAATGGAGTCTACCAGACATATTGCAGCAAAACTCAAATCAAACTTAAAATTGTTTTGATTTGATCACTTCAGCAAAATCTCACGAGTCGTCGAGGTGACAGAAAAACAGGAATGGGGGTGGGGTAGCACTATACATACGGTCATGCCTGGATGCGCACCAACTTCACAACCAAGAGTTTCTCAATCTTGATGAGTCAGTATGGTGCTCAGTAAGATTGTCTACCACCTCGAGGTGTCTAGTTGGGGTCATCTATAGGAAGCCCATTGCCGACATCGAGTATGACAAACGTCTGCTGGAAGGATTAACTCGCTCTACGCGTCTCGGATCCTCTCATATCCTGATTCTAGGGGACTTCAATCTTCCTAGAATCAACTTCGTGGAACATACATTGGTGGTGCCAACTATACTGAAGCTCTGTTCTTCAACCTTATCGGTGACCTGGGATTATTCGAAAATGTGAAGTCGGAAACCCGTTGGAGAAACAGTCAGACGCCGTCGCGCTTAGACTGGGTATTCACAAATGAAGAATTCCTAGTTGACGACCTCTCAATCCTGGCTCCCCTGGGGAAAAGTGATCACGCCGTCTTATCATTCAGCTTTGTCAGCAAAACGGAGCTAAGATATCCTACTAGCAACAAGCGCTGGAACTTCAAACGGTTGAATGTGTCAGCTTTACAGGACTATCTACAACAGGTGGATTGGGATGTTCACCCTCAAATTGAAGTGGATGCTCATTGGGATTTCTTACTGCACACGATCTTATGTGCTACTGAGCATTCAGTTCCTAAAATGGTCCCAAAAAGCTACAAACAACCTCCAATCATCAAGAACCGCACTCGTCGTTTGCGAAGCCGCAAAAGGCACTGTTGGGTCGAATATAAACGAACCGACAATAACGACGCATACAGGCAATATAACCGCATAAGGAACATATGTCCAAAGGCAATAAGAGAAGACAGGCTTCAGTTCCAGACCAAGCTTATCGATAAATTCGTCTCCAATCCGAAGAGCTTATTCAGTTACGCAGCTTCTCTTCGACAAGGCGAAACTGGAGTTTCCCAACTGCTTGGTCCTAATGGCCCGACCAATAACGACAGTGATGCCGCTAACCTTTTGGCTGAACAGTACTCCCGGACATTCCAGCCGACCCACATCAACCATACCGACGAAAGCTTCACCTGCACCTGTACAGGACTTTCCGAAGTGGACCTGAGTGCTGACCTGGTGCTCCGTAAACTGCAGCACCTAAGAAAAGACACTTCTCCTGGTCCGGACATGGTTCATTCTGCTGTATTGAGGGAAGCAGCTTCAATCCCGGCGACACCACTTAGCGTGATGTTTGCACACTCGCTAAGCAGAGGCAAACTACCGGAAATATGGAAGCTGGCCCACATCACACCAATTTTCAATGGAGGTCGACGCAGTGAACCCTCAAGCTACCGACCAGTGGCCCTTCTCTCCATACCTTCTAAAATTATGGAATCTCTAATACACGACGGTATGCAAGAATATTTATCATCTTCAAAATTCTTCTCGCCTCAACAGCATGGTTTCAGAAAAGGTCATTCTTGTATGACCAACCTGCTGACTGCGGTGGACAGATGGACAACCATCCTTGATCGCAAGGAGAAGGTTGACGTCATCTACCTGGACTTCTCAAAAGCTTTTGATTGGGTCAACCACGTATGTCTTATCAAGAAGCTTAGACGATTGGGTATAAAACCCCCTTTGATTGATTGGCTCTCTTCATATTTAGAAAACCGACACTTTAAGGTCAGGGTTAACTTCACTCTCTCTCAGGCTATGTAATGTCCTAGTGGGGTCCCCCAGGGCTCAATACTAGGACCTCTTCTCTTCTTGATTTATATTAACGATCTTCCTCAACAAGTTTCATCTGGCTTATTGCTTTTTGCTGATGATGTGAAACTTTGGAGAGAGATACGTAATCATAGTGATATACTACTTCTTCAGGAGGATCTGACCCGACTTCAAAGTTGGGCAGACGACAACGGTCTTACCTTCAACACTTCAAAGTGCAAGAAAGTCCATCTGAGACATGTTGCAGACTATAGTTATAACTTAGGTAACTCCCCTCTAGAAGTTTCCCAAGTCGAAAAAGATTTAGGAGTGTTGGTACCCTATGACCTGAAATCGTATGCGAACTGTGACAAAAACGCCTCTCAAGCGAACCTTGCACTGGTAACATTGAAATGCATTTTTGGCCAGTTTGACGGTAGAACCTTCCATATAATCTTCAACAGTTTTATTCGTCCTCATTTAGAGTACGGAAACATAGAATTTCCTCCCTCCCTCCAAAAGGATAAGGACACTCTGGAACGTATCCAACGTTGAGCCACGAAATCAGTTCGGGGACTCAAATTCAAACCTTATGAAGAGCGCCTCAAATCACTTAACCTTTACCCGTTAGAGTACAGGCGTCTTAGAGATGATCTTCTTATGACCTACAGTATTCTTAGTACTCCTAGTGATCCCCTTAAACATCTTCTTAAGCTTAGTCATAACACTAACCTAAGAGGTAACACCCAGAAATTGGAGACCCTACATGGCAGAACAGACTGCAGACACAACTTCTACTCCGTTAGAGTTGTCAAGTGCTGGAATTCGCTGCCGACTGAGCTAGTCCAAGCGACCTCCAAGGAGTCCTTTAAGAGGAAACTTGACTTATTCTTAAGGACTAAGGATAACATATTATTATGATTTACAAATTCTTTTTTTCCTCTATTATCGTTCATATACCTAGGTTTTTGCCTGGAGGTATTGGTGATCCACTGCTACCAGACACGGAAGCCCGTTAAGTGAAAGCTTCTTCTATTCCGTCCTCAACCATTTAAACCATTTGACTCATTCAGTTTAGTACAATGTGACCTTCTAGTGCTCAGTGACCTCCTCACAGGCGCTATATATAGACGTTTGACTGTCACGCCTTGAGGTCTTTTACTTTGTACGTTTAGACGGATGGAGTTCTAAGTTCCGTATGGTTTATACAGTTCCAATGGTTTTATCTAAGAAACTTTTTCAGTGATTAGTTCGCTGCCAACTAGGCAGGTAGGTTTACGTAAAACTCCACCCTAACTCTTAAGAGTAAATTTACTTAGCGCTAAAGTTTTTACTTTATAACTGATGTTATTTAGTCACGAACCTAACTCAGAACAGTAACCTGACTCTTAATATGTGAACTTGGCCTTTTTCCTTTACTACAAGTGATAATTTGGCATGTAAGGGTTAGTTTTTCAGATCAAAGGTATAATTTCCACTGTTATTTTATTGCTTTTCATCGTTAATTATATGGCAGTTGGGAAGGGCTTTCTAGTCGGCTGATGAGTAGCCGAAGTTCGTAAGTGTAGCATACACTTACTGTACATCTTGTCTGTTGTTTTGAGAAGTCATAGTATCCCAAACGTCATATGAGTCAACTACACGATTTGAATTGTCACTGAACGACGAATGCTTGTGAAGATATGCACGAAAGTCGACGAGAAATACTTGTTTTCACTTATTTATTTGAAGTACATACAGCTAGGACATTCGATATTTTTTAAGCATTACACATCAAAAAGCTGCCCAAACTACTCGGAAAAGTGTAAATGGTTTGTTTATTTCTAAACAACTTGTAGATATATAGCTAGTTAATAGCTTTTGGAGGTTGTCCGAAAACTCTAAGTTGATCACTAAATCTTGTAGTCGCCTGTATGTACATAGACTTAGTCTTCTAATGTAAAAGTATTGGTGGTGGTGACCTGACCACTACCGGGTAATTACGTGAATTTTCGGTCTTGTATCCTCTTGCTTACCTTAGTTAAAAGTTTACAAAAACTTCGAGAAATCTATAGTCAACCAATCGACTACTGACTTTCTTGTTGGGTTTAACTTCATCTTGACACTTAGATAAGGTTCCGTTACCGAGATTAGTCAATCAGTCAATCACATCGTAGAACTTCGTACGTAGGTACATCAGTTAGAGTTACCATACCACATTAACACAGATGCAGTTGTCGATTCAATTCCCCCAGTGGTAGAGGTAGTAAAAGTATAAGCAGTAATCCGAAGGATTACTGTTTAAAGATGTTATTCAAGGAGTATAATCCAGTGAAAGAGAAAAAGATAGAGACATGAATAATTTGGGAGAACACAAAGAGTGGATACACCTACGCCATTGTAAACGATTTTGGGCCATGTCATTCAAGGTCTCTAACCATCGGTTGCTATCGTCTAGCGGATCCCAACCAGGTAGTCTACACCTACCATAATAGTTCAGTCCACTTGTCAGTGACTTCATGGATTTGTGTCACGTTTTGGTCTGGCCGCCCCTAGATCTATTCCAAAATACTCCTACACCATAAAACATCACCTGTCGGGGCAGTCGGTGGTTGGGTATGCGTAACACGTGTCCCAGCCATCTCAACTGATGAAGTTTCACTACTTCAATCGATTTACCATCCTTACCTAGTACCCGTTTCCTAACAACTGCATTACTTACACGGTGGCTAATTTCACTGCTAGTACTGGACCGCCATCCTTAAAAATCTCAGGGGTAAACCTCTCATGGCCTGCTGCTCTCCTTCGCTTCAGATTTCCTATAGAGTGAAGATTTGCATGAACTTGCCATTCAGGTCGACTGGGGATCGTGGGAAACTGAAGTGTGGCTGAAGGCCAGTTGAACTGATCCCTAAAGTGTTTTGCCCATCGTTCTCATCTCCTGGATTGAGAATAAATAATATGTCCATCGTTTTCCGACATAGTTTCTCTAACAATTAGATTCCTAATACCAGTTTCCTTAAGAAGTCTGGATAGTTGTCTGCTGTTACCTATTGTCGCTGCCTTTTCCATCTTTCTTGCTTTCGCTACCCACCACTGTTCGCGATCATTGCGCAGGGTTGTTAGCCTGCGCTTATGTTGACTCCGCTCTTCGTTATGTTCAGAGTCATATGGAATAAGTTTTCGAGCATATCTCAGTGCGGTAGATGCTGCTGAGATCCAGTGTTTCTCCCTAACCTTATGATTTACCGTACTAGCAGATATCACTGCTGTTTCCACAGCTTTTCGGATGTCATTCCACGCTGCCTCGGGGTGGGCACAACTTACATGGCTGCCTAACTGTTTTTCTAGTTGTTCCTGAAATATATTCTTAGCTTGCCTATCATTAGGTAGAACCCTAAGAGGCTTCCTTGCAGTGTCTTTTCTACGTCCGGTAAGACAACCAGACAGATACGTGCTTGCACTAGAGCATGATCTGAATCTAAACATGTGCTCCAGAATGAGCGACAGTCTTCTACCCAGCCCCTCCATCGGTGGCTGGTAGCGATGTGATCTAGTTGGGTCCAACGTTGGGACGTATTCGGGGATCGCCATGTCAAAAGATGTTTTTCCTTGTGCTTAAAGTTAGTATTTGCAAGAAACAGGCGGTTATCTGAGGATAGCTGCAACAGACGGTCACCATTATCTGTTCTTTGAGCCACGACACCATAAGATCCACCCAGGTGTCTTTCCTTTTCGCTTAGTTTGCCTACTTGAGCAATTAAGTCACCAGCCACTATTACTACATTGGAGCGCCTAGCTTTTCGGAGAAGGTCGGAAAGCTTTCTGTAGAACTCATCTTTTATATCGTCTGAGCTGCAGTCAGTGGGAGAGTAGGCAGAGACGACGAAGAGGCAACGACGAGTTTCCCTATCTTTCCGAGTCCTTACTGATCCGTTAAGTCGGACAGCGAATAGACAACTGTCTACTGGGATCCAGTCTAAAAGAGCTAGTTCTGTCCTAGGACTTAATGCTATCCCTACACCAGTGAGTCCACGGGAAGCAGCATCAGGGCTTCCAGATACATGAAGCGTGTATCGAGATGGCTCTTTATTTTGATATGGTGAGGTCAAATGAATGACGCTACTCGGATCCTGTATGCGCGTTTCGGTAACGCAGCACACATCGATGGTGCGAGATTCTAAAGTCCTAGCTAGGGAGCCCTGTTGTCCTATTTGGCACAATGTTCGGACGTTAAAAGTTCCTACATGTAGTTTAGAGCGTGGTTTCAGGAGACCAGGAATAACGTCCCGTGTACTCGAATCGTTTGCTCTAGCGGTCCAAGATAATCAAAGGATGTGAGAATGGTTAGTCGTGGAGATAAAAGAGTTATTAGGTGTAGGAAGAATTTGAATGTGACCAACTTGGTCTCGTATGCTGTTACGGGTTTAAGGGCTTATGTCACTTCCCGGCTGCCCACACCGTGGTAGGATATTTCTTGAGGAACCTGAAAAGGAAGTTGGATCAGTATTGGTCTTAACGACCTGGGAGCGTGACCGCAGTGCCCAAGGGACAACTGCTTGAGGCCGGTCACTCACAGCCTTTTTGTGGTGGACTTTTGACCTGTTAGCTCCGTTCTTCAAAGGGCCTTACCGTCGGAGACGGACATCCGTGAGGTAAGGTGAGGTGTGACATTTTTAGGGCCGACCTTTCCTAAACTCCTGCTTCCTTGTGAGAAGGCAGCATCACTGCAGATGCTGACTGTCCGAGGGAATCACCTTACTGCTGTCACACCCCTCTACAGTCGGCAGTACGACTTCGCCCTCAGACCTTGAATTGATGCTTATAGTCTTATCGTTCTCCAATCGACCTGCCTGGCATGGTAGAACTTACAGAAACGTATGTTCCAGCCCATATAGCTCGGTTGTGTCATCACGATAGGCAAGCCCGACCACCACTTCAAGGTAGCAGCTACGGTCGGGTACTGAGATTAGTGAAGTGGTTCTGGCCTTATCAAATCTAACTGAATGTGTTGGGGTCACTTAATTCTTTACTCTGTTATCCCTTTTTCAATATTACTTCAGTCACTCCATTTTGGGATTAGTAGTGATTTCTAGTAATGTATAGACTTCCTACTAACAACCTTGGACCTAGCGTCCGAAATATTCTGGTCTAAAATATCTTTAATAGCATTTGCTGTACTAATACTCATCCATCAACTATACATAACTACTGTGCTCCATTGTAGCTTATAACAGGCTGAGCAACTTTGTTAGGCATGTATAGAAAAACATCTAAGCGACCATAGGGCTCCTTTCTTTAGACAAAAAAGATACATGGATTCAAATGCAACTCGCGGGGTTTGTAATCGGTTTTTCCTAGTCCAGCTGAAAGCTCCGGTTATGTGCTTCGATATTGTGGTAAACTTAAAGCGATAAAGGTCGTGAATGAACAAAACAGTAATATTAAGAATTTTTTGGAAATACGACCAAAATAGACGCTTGGTTAAAGTTTGTCTGACCCTAATAATAAATCCTGTAGAGTACTTTGTTTTAATTTTCACTGGCATCTATTCTGAGTTGTATGAATTTATGATGTATGATCTCCAAGATCCGGTCCTATATATTTATGTGTCATTACGGTACTATGTTAAGAAAATTGTTTACTTCCATTAAGTTGCTCACTTCGAATCATTTACACTCAAAATAGTTGCTTTCTGTATTACGATTTTACGTAGGATTTCAAGGTGAATGTGTTTTAGCTAAGAATTTATGGCGTCTGCTAAAGGTAAACCTAACTGTCGTGACCATCTTACTCACCTGATTACTTACGCCTCTTATCCCCAATGGAGCATAACCCGCCGACCAGCATTCTCCAACACACTGTCCTGGGCCTTCCTTTCTAGTTTTATCCAGTTGTTGTTCATCTCATATCTGTTTCCATTTCTCGGCGCAATGTGTTCTTTGGTTTTCGTTCTCTCCTTTGGCCTTGAGGATTTCAAGGAAGAGCTTGCCTTGTGACGCAGTTAGCTGCTTTCCTCAATGTGTGTCCTATCCACTTCCAGCGCTTCTTCCTGATTTCTTCCTCCGCTGGAATCTGGTTTGTTGTCTCCCACAGTAGAATGTTGCTGATAGTGTCTGACCAACGGATCCAAAGTATCTTGCGTAGACAACTGTTAATAAACACTTATATCTTCTGATTGATGGCTTTCGTAGTTCTCCAAGTTTCTGCTTCATGCAGTAGAACTGTCTTGACATCTGTATTTAAAATTCTAATCTTGGTGTTGGTTGAAAATTGTTTTGAGTTCCAGATGTTCTACGGTTTTAGATATGCTGCTCTTGCTTTGCCGATTCGCGCCTTCACATCAGCATCAGATCCACCGTGCCCATCAATGATGCCCAGATATGTAAAGGTTTTTACATCATCCAAAGCTCCATCAAGTGTGATTTGGTTGGTACATGTGTTGTATAGGAGATAATTGCTTTTTCCTTTTGTGTGACCATCTTAACTGAGTTTTAATGCAAGAAGATCGTCTTATTGCATTATCTGTGCCACCTATCCGCTTTATTAATGAGTTACGTCACATCCCCCCAGGTGTGTCACTCATTTTCACTGTCATTACCAATGAGAACTGACCGAACGCTAAATATTTTGCTAACTTGCACTACCAACAAGACTGTGTAACAGCATTGTTGCATTCTATAAACATAAGACATCATTTTCTTAATTGAAGAATAGTTTACTGGGAGTATTGTTAGCAACTGACCAATTAATTTATTTAAAAATTGAATTTTTTTATCAGGAAGTCGCCACTATCGATTTTCACTTTTCAGTAATTAATGAAGATTTTGTGCATGCATTTTACTAGTTTTTTTTCCAGTTTTAGATTACCTAGTGTTCTTCACTAGTCCCTGAAACTTCTACGGTTATCAGCCGAATCGACAAGTATCTGTTGGATTGTGTCAAAGGTCCCATCTGTATATTTCACAATTAAATGTTAAATGGATAAACTTTCAGATTCGGTAAGCGTTTTGTTAACAGCCACTACCATAACAAAACTCCTGACTCAGAAATCTTAATCCATACTAGTCAGTCAGTTAATATCTAAGCAGGACCTGACACAGATATGCACTAGTCAAAGTCGCCAAACTTTGCAGCACAGCAAGAGAAAATAAACAGGGCCAGAAACGGAAAGCAATGTTGAAAGCAATAGAAATCTAAATGTGAGGAATAAGGATAGGAAGGAACATGTGATTAAAGGATATAACTTTAGGATCAATGCTTGACTAAAGGTCTGAAGAAAAGTACAAAACGAATAAGTCTGAGACTGATTTTGTGATGTGTTTTCCAACGTTGTCAGTCATTAATTACGAGTATTGGGTAGGCCTTAGTCAGGTAGCTTCCACAGATTAAATTGACTCAATCTAACGGTTTATGATCTTATAGACTGATCCTTACTATTGATTTGGCCGCTCTAACTTCCTTTAACTCCGCCCTAACCCATTAAACATTTCGCATCTATGTGGGAAATCGTCAGAAATGCATAACATGTCCCAGCTTCATAAGTCACTAAAGATTCATACTCTTATCAGCCGATTTGTCATTCTTTTTGATATTTCTGTTCTAAATTCACTACTGGTCACTCAGTCGTTGTACGATACACCAGCAATGCTTTAAAGATACCTCTTACCTAAAGCTTGTAGCCTACTTCTGTCTTCTGCTTTCATGGACTATGTTTTACAGTGATAAACTAATACGAAGAGAACCGCTACACACTCTACTCGCCCTTCGGAAGATAGAAAAAACATTTCTCGTACACTACAAGTAACGTAATTTTAAAAAACTAACCTAACTTTCTGAATCCGTGCCGAGATTTCATTAAATATCAACCCTCCACTTATAATGAGACTTCTGAGATAATTGAAGTGGTCGGTGCATTTTTCCTATCGTTAGTTCAGGCGTTTACGTAGAATAGTTCCGAAGCAAAATCTAACATTTAGAGGGAAAGAAACACTTCTCAACTATGCTTTTTATGGTACTAAAGGCTATTCAATGGCTCTGAATTTCTTCAGTAATCTACAGAGTCAAAGGAACCGGATCGAAAGGGGGTCGAATCAATATTCTATGCACTGCTTAGGCATTGGCAATCCAAGAACTCAAGTCCCAACTTTGCGTGCGGAAACGATTTGCCCAAGCTCTCACCCTCCCTTGGCCTTAATTTGCTTGATGGATTAAAAAAGTGACAACAATAACTCACTTCAAAGTATAATTAGATAGGAAATCTAGTGCACGATTTAGAATGGCTAAAATTCAGAACAATAATTATTGAAAGTTTAGCCTTTCATAGTAGGGTCAAATACTAATAGTATTTACTTCCAAACTTGTCTAGATTCATTTTATAAATGCCTTAAAATCAGACGGAAACTTTCATTCTCTATTTAGAAGATGCACATGTCTCCAGTCTTTATTCACCGTAGCATTGTTATGATTCAGTCCGAAAGCGATCTAGGCAACTGAATAAGTCAGATTTTCGTAGTCACCCGATCATTCGAAATTCACGGTTAATATGCACTAGCTTATGTTGCTTTTGACTTAGTCTCGTAGTTCTATTTTTTCCTAAGCGATATTTGGTTAAGCTTCACTGATTTGTTCTATCCCATTGATTCAAATGTTACATGTCTCTGTGTGTTTCTCGTTTATTCATTGTTTCCACGGGTCATAATTACATCACCTTTGTTATTTTAATTCATATATATGACACATTTTTACACCAAACTTTATCAATTTCCCAAATAGTTTACTATTATCTATAAACTCTAAACTCAGCATTTCAAAATGGGTCATATGTATAAAGTGAAAAGCACATTTGTTTTCGTGATTGCTTGTTCACTCATCGTTTCCTCCCTATTAAAAATGCATTTAAAATATATAACAAATAACTTTTGCTGGGATTCCAAATTACATACTACATGGACGGACTTAAATCACTAGAAATAGTAAATTAAAAAGTCCGAAATTGCTTATGCTACTTTTTTTATTGAGATATCACAGAACTGAGTAGTTATAAGAACAGTAGGTTTTTACTACAGTAAGTAGATTTATTACTTACGACAAGTTATTGAATAGCGTGAACTTACACTATCAGCAAAAAATAATCAGGTAGCACAGGAATATTATATTGATTCTGATCTCTAAATCAAAAATTACAGTTACCTGTACTAAGTTTGCTTCTTATTTAGGCTGCCATTGTTTTAAAACTACACATGCAAAGTACGTTAGTACTTCCAAGTAAGAAACATTTTGGTTTGGTCATTGATAACTAAACTTGATCGCCCATGTTAATCAGTTTCTTCCTTGAAGTTCCTTTTTTCAAAATGTTTATTTTATAGCTTCAGCGTGATATCAACAAATTACAAACTGATTATCACAATGCCATTGAAAAAGAATTAGGTAACCTGGATATTGCTTATCTCCGCAAAATACAGGTTAGCAATAAGTTACTTACCAATAACATATAGGCCAACTACTTTCAGTGCGGTTTAAAGTGCTGTGCGGATCCTGATGCCTCTATTACTGAAGTGCAGCGTTGCGTAGAAAGGTGCGAAATTCCGTTAAGTCAAGCACATGAAGTAATGCAATCTGAGGTCTCCTCATTCCAAGTAAGAAGTTTTGACTTTGCAAATGGCTGCACCAATTTAATTTATTGTATCTTTTAAAACATCTGCATGTAAGGTGTTTAAAAGCCAGTTTTTCAATGCACTTCGTACTCTGAGATGAATACCTAGAAGGGATTTTACTGTAAATAAGTGGGAATGGTTTTCAAACATTTATGTGGTGTATTAGGCTAAAGAATAGTTATAAAACTAGTAAACAAACAATACGTTACGATATGAAAAGATTCGTTAATCAAAACGGATCCTCTCTGATCGCTTAGACTGTTACCAACTCATTATACCATGATTAATTTCTAGTAATTTTTTGATTATAAATCAAACTAAACAGCTTTAAATGCTGAGTCCATTGATTTGTTATTAAACTAACCTGATGAAGGAGGTTCTGTCTGATCTGATGTGGTTCGGAAAAACATACAGAAATAGTAAAATCATTGAAAACGACGTCTCAGTTACTTTTGATTTGCGCAAACTCACTGCCTTCTCGTGGCAGGGGTGTTGTTTACGAAATTGAGAGGACGAAAAGCAAATGTCCGGCACTTTAACCGGGTTGGTGGATATGAAGGATCCACATAGAGGAGTTGGAAAACCCTGATTCCAAACCAATGGTGCACATAGGCTCCAGTATCCTGAAGGAACAAATGGCGTATGAACCAATCGTTGGTCACCGGCTACCATGGGACTGCACCTCCTCACGATGCTCCACTGCCTTGTGGGTTAGACCTCTAGGTCAAAGGCTCGGGGTGTGGCCCCCTAAGAAAATCACCTGCTTCGGTTTGTGCATCCGAGCAGTATCACAGCCCTCACGCAAATAAATAGTGTGGCGCATATGTATCCGGTGCCCTTTGTACCAATATATATGTGATTAAGTAAATAAATAATAAAATATACACACGCGGTCCTTAGGCACTTTCATATGGATTACCAAGAGTTAATAAACTTAAATAACAGGTTTTGAATATATTTGGTTTCTTGTACAACCAAATCATCCAATGACATGCTAAAATATTTGAGTTGATTAGGAAGTATTAGCTTATAATAATTATGATGCACTTTCTTACGAGTATAAAAAAATACCGATACTTCCGTTTTCACTCAAAGTTTGCTCTCCGTTTACAAAGCTTTATCTGTTATACTCATGACATAGACATGATTATTAAACATTTGTCTCAATGCGATCTCGCCGTAATCCATCCTTAATGTCCAGTTCAAATTTAAAAATAATTTGCGTAAAATTGAATATCAAATTGTGAGGGGATCTCTTTTGCGTCCAGTTTTTGCAGATTTATCAACTCCTTGTCTCTTTTAGTCAATTTATAAGATGCAATACAAAGTTACAGTTCGTCAGAACTAAGTTCTCTATCCGTACAGCATATTTTGAACAGTTGGATCACATAATAACCTGTAAGGATGTTTGTATGAAAATTAAAAATCAAACTAGAGCATCAGAAAAACAATATAAACCGTACAAGATTAAATCGATGCTACAAGTGTAAGTTTAGCGTAAGTACATATCGTCTTCAAAGAAATAGAGAGATTTTCATCTTTTTATTACTAAGGTTTCAGCAAACCTAAGTGTTCTTCATAGACTTCTCTGAGGTTTGATTAATCTATATAATCAAATTGTTTTACACCCATTGTGCTAATTTATTACATCTTAATGACAAACTTCATCTTCTCGCTGGATTATCTAGACTTGTGAACATTCAAGCTCTAAAATTGAGTCTCTTCATAGTCCATGTAGACTTTCAATTTATACCAGATCAAACAAGTAGTGCCTACGAGCCGTCTGTTTAAGAAAAGGGTTTAAAACACGTAATTTCCACTTATGTTTTGGCAAACCTCAATAAGCTGCAAACTTTTCTGTATGGCTGAGAAATAAGATTGTTCATCTTGCCTTCATCTTTTCACCTTTTCCCGTACAACAACGTACATTAATTGAAGTCAGCACACTTTCAGCAAGCATAAAACCCATCAAGAACGGGAGCAAAGCGGTTAGAAGTTTTATTATTGATTGCACTTGAGCTTGACCATCAAACTAACTCGTATACTGACTTCAGTTTTCACACGTATTTTAAATTTTCTTTAGCTGCAACATCTTAGAGCGTTAAAAGCTTTGGTTATCCATAAGAGAAAGCTTGACTTCAGCACACAAAGGATATATGCATGTATCTTCATAGTAGATCCTATCTCTTATAGCGTCCCTTTTTCTTGAATAGTTACTGATTAAATCGTTTAACGTGTCTTCCCGAAGATCTCTTATACACCCTTGGTTTTCGGTGGACACAAAACGATGTAAGTGGCTGTTTTTAATGTCTTTACGTTCACGTAGTGTATTAAAATAGTTGGTAAATAGGCTTGATTGGATTTACTTAGTAATCGGAAGCAGGTGATGTGATTCACAGATGAAAAAAATTGTTTTTTTTCATTGCTTAGGCAAGATTACAACTGTGTGCTTCTGAATGCGCCAATCAAGCGCGGGACAAGTTACCTTCAAATGCATCTGAGTCACAGCTGAAGAATGCTCAACGTGAAATACTAGCGTGTTCTCAAAAATGCGTGGACAATCAACTATCAATGGGGCTTCCAGCCCTTATCACTCGACTAAAAGATCAATTGCAAAAGTTGAGACAAAACCAAATTCAGATTACAAATTAGTTTGTGTAATGTAAGTATTAAAACTAAAACCATTTTAGCAAATGAATTGTATAGACCAGTTTCTTCATTTTTAATGTCAAATACAAAATTGGTACTCATGAATCTTTTGCAAAAAAAGGCTTGGTGACTTGTTTCTCTACTTCAGTCTGAGTTTGTAGCACCTGGGTTCGGACGCGAATCTGTAACTACTATGACATTTTGTAAACTTCAGTGTACTAAGGTTCAATGAGCGATGGTCATTCATGTATCACAAAATAGGGTTAGATATTTTCGAATTAGAGTCCATCTAAAAAATTAACCAGCCCTAAGGATGTACTCATGAATGTAAACGGATTTTTAAACATTGAACTTGTTTTATACCCGGAGGTTAAATCTGTATACCAAGACATTAGAAGTTTACTGGTACGTCCATTTTATTTTGAGGGTCTCAAATGGCAAACTTATGAGTGCCTTACACTCATAGGATTTGTATTTATTCTATACAACCCGTACAAACAATGAAATAGTTGCATCCTATACTCCAAACTACATGCTTGTACTTAGCAATAATAAACCAGAGACTTATTTTACATGTTTCCAGTCTCAAAATATTTACGGAATTGAAATTTCATCGTTAAAAGTTAGTTATTATCCACGTCATGCACTACAAGTAACGAGGAAATATATATCGGGAAAGGGGACTTCAAGTGAGTACACAATCCTAAGATTGATATATAATTTGTTTCACTTCACCCACGACCAGACGTGAAAACCCATATCATTTATATTGGTAATTATCCTACTATCTAAAATCACTTGCAGGATTGGATCCTGAAACGCCTAAGGAAAACTGTAGTATGGCTTATGATACCTGTCAAGTCAGCAGAGCCAAAGCTTATCCAGAATTATTCGTAGTTTAATAATAGTGATCACTTAGTTAGTATACTAAACTGGAAATAATTCGTCATTTTAGCACCGGATTTTCCCTACCCTCCTCTCGTTGCTGACGCAGGTCATCCCTGAAGCGACAGTTCGTAATTAGTAGAGAAATACGTCCTAAGCAGGTTAGAGGTAGTTAATTTATTTTGATTTGGTCTGACAATATTTAGTGGTTCTGTCCATTTAAGTATAAAAGCTCCATTGAAGTTGTCAACCTATCTAGAGTTTTAACAGTAGAAATACACACATAGCGTAGTCTCTCTATTAATACTTACACTTATTGTTAAGAAGAGTCTCAAGTAAGTTTGTTTCGAGTAGGTGTATTCTTACAGCCAACTCATGCGCTTTGAAATTCATTTCCTTCTGTAAATCTTCTACTTTGTTCAGATTTACCATGGGAACCAAATGTATACTTGAGGTGCCATTCTGGAGACGTATTTAGTTTCACGACAGACTTTTTCTTTGCTAAATTATGCCTTGTACAAAGCAATTAATAAGTCAAGGCACACTTTATAGCGACTCTCGGATTGCTAGTCATACGAGGAACCTAAATCATACTTTGAGGTCCCAATACGTAGTGACTCAATTTCGCAAACTGACTTTTCACTTTTCTATCAAAAAGATATTTAATAACGCCTAATTAAAAAACTATGTGGTGAGAATATAATCTTTCTAAATCGACCAGGCTTCTCAATGGTGACATAAAGATCACAATGTTGATCAGTCTTCAAACTATTGATTTAATTGAAAGTGGAGTACTGGCTTTTTCCCTATTTGAAGCATACAAGTAGATGTTAGTGTTATCACCATTGTAGGGATGCGCTTCTACTTTTTAATGGATTGCTGAAAATTCCTACTTACTAATAAATAATAATGTAAATGCTTAAGACATTTGGTTGGGAAACCTTATTCGGTAGCAACACAAAACAACAGGATTACATGATAACTAATAGGACGGTCGACAAAACAATGGTAGTTGCGTCAGAATACATAGGCAAATCTTACGAATAAGAAAATGAGAACCAAAAATATAATCGAGATCCATAGGACTGAAGATCACACTAATTTATTGTTGGAAGACTTTTTATTCTGACGGAATTAGATTGTTAGATCTATTTTAATTAAACTTAGGTCTTTGTAACTACTAAGCTAAGATGCTTAAAATGATAATAGTTGCATTGTCTTACAAGATATTTTCTAATGACATTGACTTATTAATAACATCGGCTTTCAACACTAAACTTCCTCTCTCGGCTTCCTCCTCAAGTGTCACCATAACCAATGATTTTAGTGCGCAAAACACTGTCCTAGGTCTATCATAACCTCGCTCCAAACTATACATTGGAGCCTTCAACGTACGCATCCTGTTAAATCGACCAGTAGGCTTCCTTGACTAAAGCCCTAGAGGCTCGTACCGTTGATGTATTCTGTGTCTCTGGAACACGCATATAGAATTCTAATGGGGTCATTCACTTGACTCCACATCGCCAAAATGGACAGCCAACGAAATACACCCTCCGTGTATCTGGCGACCCGATGGCTAGTTCTTGTGGACTTGCAGGTGTAGGCATAGCACTTAGTACGAGGACAGAACAAGCACTATTAGAGTGGGTCCCTGTTATCAGTCGCCTATTTGCTTTTCGGCTGAACGGCTCCGTAAGTACTCGGAAGGATATGGACACACGTCGTTTCTGCCTGCGCTCTCACTGACTGCAGCCCGGATGAATTAAAAGATGACTTACAGAAAGCTCTCTGAACTTCTTCAAAAAGCTAAGCGCTCAGACATAGTACTCGTAGCGGGTGACTTTAAAGACCAATTAGGTAGCTTAAATCAAGCAGAAAGATATTTAAGTGGATATCTTAGTATTTCGACTCAGAGAACAGATAATGGTGATCGTCTGCTGCAACTGTGCTCAGACAATCGTTTATTTTTAGCAAACTAATTTTAAGCATAAGGAGAGACATCGTCTTACATGGCAACCCCCTGCAGCAAATCAACGGTGGACTCAAATAGACCATATTGCCATCAGTCATCATTGGAAAGGCTCGACAGAAGACTGTCACTCGTTCTGGAATACCTGTTTGGACTCTGATACGAGCACGCATTCGCTTGTGACCTATTGGATACAGAAAAACCACATTAAGAAAACCCATCAGAGTCGAACTCAGTGACGAGAAAGTTGATTTCAGGAACAACTGAGGTCACACATATGTAGTTTTGAAAACGAGGCTCACCCTAGATGTTGCTTGGAAAGATATACGTACCAAAGAAGGGAGATCTGAGCAAATGTGAGAATTACAGAGGCATCACACTGTTGTCAGTACCAGGAAAAGTTTTCAACAGCCTTGCTGAACCAGATGAAAGACTCAATAGATGCCTGACTTCGAGATCAACAGGCTGGATTCCGTAAGGATCGGTCGTGCACAGACCAGATTGAGACACTACGGATCATCGTCGAACAATCAGTTGAGTGGAACTCATCACTATACGTCAACTTCATTGACTATGAGAGGGCGTTTGACAGTGTGGACAGGAGGACATTATGGAAACTTCTTCGACACTATGGAGTTCCTGAAAAGATTGTAAACATTATCCAAAACTCATACGATGGACTACAGTGCAAAGTCTTGCATGGAGGATAGCTGACACATGCATTTCCAGTGGGGACCGGAGTCAGACAAGGCTGTCTACTCTTCCCATTCCTCTTCCTTCTGATGATTGACTGGATTATGAAGACTTCGACATCTGAGGGGAAATACGGAATACAATGGACTTCTCAGAATCATTTAGATCATTTGGACTTCGCAGATGACCTAGCCCTCCTCTCTCATACACACGAACAAATGCAGATGAAGACGGTAAATGTAGCAGCAGCCTCTGCACCGATAGGTCTCAACATTCACAAAGGAAAAAGCAAGATTCTCAAATACAAGATGGAGAACACCAACCCAATCACACTTGATGGCGAAACTCTGAAAGAGGTGGAAACATTCACGTACCCGGGAAGAATCGTTGATAAACAAGGAGGATCGGGTGCAGATGTAAAGGCAAGGATTGGCAAAACAAGGGCAGCATTTCTACAATTGAAGAACATATGGAAATCGAAACAACTATCAGCTAATTTCAAAGTGAGAATGTTCAGTACGAACGTCAAGACAGTCCTACTGTACGGAGCTGAAACGTGGAGAACTACTACGACCATCATCAGGAAGGTACAAGTATTTATAAACAGTTGTCTACACAAAATACTCAACATCCAATGGCCGGATACTATCAGCAACAGCGTCTTATGGGAGAAGACAAACCAGCTTCCAGCTGAAGAGGAAATTAGGAAAAGACGCTAGGAGTGGATCGGACATACATTAAGGAAATCACCAATGTGCATTACAAGGCAATCCCTAACATGGAATCCAGAAGGGAAGCGGAAAAGAGGAAGGCCAAAGAACACATTACGCCGGGAAATAGAAGCCGATATGAAAAGGATGAATGTTAACTGGAAAGGAAGGCTCAGGACAGAGTTGGATGGAGAATGCTGGTGAGCGGCCTATGCTTCTCGACGAGGGGTAACAGGCGTAAGTAAGTAAAAGTCTACGGAACGATCGTGAGCAGTGGTGGGCAACGAAAGCAAAAAAGGAAATGGGAAAGAGAGCGGCTGTAGGTAACAAAAGGCAGACTAATAAAAGAAACTGGAACTACGAAGTCAAGTGTAAGCGAAACAATCTCGGAGAAAGACGACACTCTTATCTGCCCTCAGTCCAGGTGTTTAGAACGATGGGCTGTACAGTTTAGCTGGCCTTCAGAAACTGTACAACTACTCACCATTCCCAGACAGCCTGAATGGGACATTGAGTTCAAAAGGCTACAGCTAATCTGAAGCAAGGAAGAGCAGAGGGTTAGACTCCGGAGGTCCAATTTTAGCAATTAGGTTGACTAATATTTTGATTAAAATCTGGGAGTCGGACGTAACCCCACCTGATTGGTCACAATCACTAATTGTTTTAATATATAGGGGGTCAAAATCATCCTGTGATAGTTTGACTAATGTAGCACCTAAAATACTAGCCTCAATAATTATCGGGCATCTAACAAATACTCGTCAACTGCAAACACGAGAAAATAAGGCTGACTTCAGACCTGGTCGTAGCTGTATCGACCACATATTTATCATTCGTCAGATCTTAGAACACAAGCATGCTTATCGGCGTCCGACAATGATAGTTTCGATAATGCAATGAGAAGACGAAGTTTATCAGAATTATGTGATATATTAGCGCAATACATTTCGAACAATCTGATCACACATATACTTGTTAAGGCATTTTTATATGAAAATTAAAAGGTCAACTAGACAGGTTAAGGTAAGAAAATAAATAAAGTACACAAAAACAATGTGATGACTACTCTGGATAATAAATCAGCATTACCAGGGTATGTTAAGGGTAAGAACAAATTGTTTTTAAACATAAAGGGGGTTTCAGTGGACAAACATCTTCCATTGCGAAACATTTGGTTGAAAATGGTCATAAGGTTGACATCAAATCA